>NW_026600227.1:572500-872500 GCF_029448725.1 Salvelinus fontinalis
TAGATATTGATGAGTCTGTCTGTTGTAGATATTGATGAGTCTGTCTGTTGTAGATATTGATGAGTCTGTCTGTTGTAGATATTGATGAGTCTGTCTGTTGTAGATATTGATGAGTGTACAACAGGAGTTCATAACTGTTCTACAGAACAGACCTGCTCCAACGTCCAGGGAGGGTACAGGTGTCTCTCTTTCTCCTGCCCTCCCAATTACAGGAAGGTCTCAGATACGTGAGTACCACACACACACACACACACACACACACACACACACACACACACACACACACACACACACACACACACACACACACACACACACACACACACACACACACACACACACACACACACACACACACACACACACACACACACACACAGCCCTCTCTCTCACCCTCTCTCATCCTCTCTCTCTCTCTCTCTCTCTGTCTCTCTCTCTCTCTCTCTCTCTCTCTCTCTCTCTCTCTCTCTATCTCTTGATCTCTCTCCCCCTCTCTCTCTCTCTCTCTCTAACCCTCTCTCTCTCTCTAACCCTCTCTCTCTGTCTAACCCTCTCTTTCTCTCTAACCCTCTCTTTCTCTCTAACCCTCTCACTCTCTCTATTTAACCCTCTCTTTCTCTCTAACCCTCTCTCTCTCTCTCTAACCGTAAACCATTTTCTCTCTCTCACCCTAACTCTCTCTCTCTCTCCAGTCGTTGTGAGCGCAGTGGTTGTCCAGCTAACTCTGTAGACTGCCAGACCTCTCCTCTGAGAATCACCTACTACCAGCTGAGCTTCCAGACCAACATTGTCATCCCCGCTCAGATCTTCAGGATTGGCCCCTCCCCCGCCTACAGGGGAGACAACATTGCTATCTCCATCACCCACGGTAACGGGGAGAACTACTTCTCGACGCGGAAGCTGAACAGTTTTACGGGGGCGGTGTACCTGCAGCGGCAGGTGAGACAGCCGAGAGACTTCCTGATCGATGTGGAGATGAAGCTGTTGAGACAGGGAGCCTTCACTACCTTCCTGGCCCGGATATACGTCTTCATCACCTCTAACACACTGTAGAGTCTGTTGAGACGGGGAGCCTTCACTACCTTCCTGGCCCGGATATACATCTTCATCACCTCTAACACACTGTAGAGTCTGTTGAGACAGGGAGCCTTCACTACCCCGGATATACGTCTTCATCACCTCTAACACACTGTAGAGTCTGTTGAGACAGGGAGCCTTCACTACCCCGGATATACGTCTTCATCACCTCTAACACACTGTAGAGTCTGTTGAGACAGGGAGCCTTCACTACCCCGGATATACGTCTTCATCACCTCTAACACACTGTAGAGTCTGTTGAGACAGGGAGCCTTCACTACCCCGGATATACGTCTTCATCACCTCTAACACACTGTAGAGTCTGTTGAGACAGGGAGCCTTCACTACCCCGGATATACGTCTTCATCACCTCTAACACACTGTAGAGTCTGAACACACACCCTTCCAGGACAGACCGCCACTTCTCTAAGATTCAGATGGTGCTAAACTTTATACTAGTAACTTACATTTATATATATATTTCATCATACGATCTTATCCAGTGCATACATTTTCATAGTTTTTCATGCTGGTCCTCCGTGGGAATCGAACCCACAACCCTGGCGCTGCAAGGACCATGCTCTACCAACTGAGCCACACACTTCAAAAACGGGATTGTTACTGAAGACTTAGTTTGATTTCTGTTTATACAAAAGTATTTTTCTGAGTCTTTTATAATGTAATCTCTTTCAATGCATGTGTCTCAAGCTGTGTGGTTTGACTCTGCCAAGGTGGTGCCCAGAGTGTCCTCCTTTACCTCTGGAACCTTCCAATCCCAACATGAACTTTCAGAGGTTTTGAAGCAGAGTTGCTGAATAGAATGGAGAACCCTGGAGCAGCACTTAGACCAGAGCTTGTAGACACACTGAGGGTACCTCTGTATCTCTCTCTCTCCGCTCTCCGCTCGCTCTCTCCGCTCGCCCTCTCCGCTCGCTCTCCCCTCTCTCTCTCCTCTCTCTCTCTCTCCGTTCTCAGCTCGCTCTCTCCGTTCTCTCTCTCCGCTCGCTCTCTCCGCTCTCTCTCTCCGTTCTCTCTCTCCGCTCTCTCTCTCCGCTCTCTCTCTCCGCTCTCTCTCTCCGCTCGCTCTCTCCGCTCGCTCTCTCCGCTCGCTCTCTCCGCTCTCTCTCTCCAATCGCTCTCTCCGCTCGCTCTCACCTCCTTCTCTCTCCGCTCTCTCTCTCCTCTCTCTCTCCTCTCTCTCCTCTCTCTCTCCGCTCTCTCCGCTCTCTCTCTCTCCGCTCTCTCCCTCCGCTCGCTCTCTCCGCTCGCTCTCTCCGCTCGCTCTCTCCGCTCGCTCTCTCCGCTCGCTCTCTCCGCTCTCTCTCGCCGCTCTCTCTCGCCGCTCGTTCTCTCCGCTCGATCTCGCCGCTCGCTCTCTCCGCTCGCTCTCTCCGCCTTCTCTCTCCGCTCTCTCTCCGCTCTCTCTCCGCTCTCTCTCTCTCCGCTCTCTCCCTCCGCTCGCTCTCTCCGCTCTCTCTCTCCGATCTCTCTCTCCGCTCGCTCTCTCCGCTCTCTCTCTCCGCTCGCTCTCTCCGTTCTCCCTCTCCGTTCTCTCTCTCCGCTCGCTCTCTCCGCTCGCTCTCTCCGTTCTCTCTCTCTCTCTCTCTCTCTCTCTCCGCTCGCTCTCTCTCTCCGCTCTCTCTCTCCGCTCTCTCGCTCCGCTCGCTCTCTCCGCTCGCTCTCTCTCCGCTCTCTCTCTCCGCTCTCTCTCTCCGCTCGCTCTCTCCGCTCGCTCTCTCCGCTCGCTCTCTCCGCTCGCTCTCTCCGCTCTCTCTCTCCAACCGCTCTCTCCGCTCGCTCTCACCTCCTTCTCTCTCCGCTCTCTCTCTCCTCTCTCCGCTCTCTCTCTCTCCACTCGCTCTCTCCGCTCGCTCTCTCCGCTCTCTCTCTCCACTCTCTCTCCGCTCGCTCTCGCCGCTCTCTCTCGCCGCTCTCTCTCGCCGCTCTCTCTCGCCGCTCTCACTCGCCGCTGTCTCTCGCCGCTCGTTCTCTCCGCTCGATCTCGCCGCTCGCTCTCTCCGCCTTCTCTCTCCGCTCTCTCTCCGCTCTCTCTCCGCTCTCTCTCTCTCCGCTCTCTCCCTCCGCTCGCTCTCTCCGCTCTCTCTCTCCGATCTCTCTCTCCGCTCGCTCTCTCCGCTCTCTCTCTCCGCTCGCTCTCTCCGTTCTCCCTCTCCGTTCTCTCTCTCCGCTCGCTCTCTCCGCTCGCTCTCTCCGTTCTCTCTCTCTCTCTCTCTCTCTCTCTCTCCGCTCGCTCTCTCTCTCCGCTCTCTCTCTCCGCTCGCTCTCTCTCCGCTCTCTCTCTCCGCTCTCTCTCTCCGCTCTCTCTCTCCGCTCTCTCTCTCCGCTCTCTCTCTCCGCTCGCTCTCTCCGCTCGCTCTCTCCGCTCGCTCTCTCCGCTCTCTCTCTCCAACCGCTCTCTCCGCTCGCTCTCACCTCCTTCTCTCTCCGCTCTCTCTCTCCTCTCTCCGCTCTCTCTCTCTCCGCTCGCTCTCTCCGCTCGCTCTCTCCGCTCTCTCTCTCCACTCTCTCTCCGCTCGCTCTCGCCGCTCTCTCTCGCCGCTCTCACTCGCCGCTGTCTCTCGCCGCTCGTTCTCTCCGCTCGCTCTCGCCGCTCGCTCTCTCCGCTCGCTCTCTCCGCCTTCTCTCTCCTCTCTCTCTCCGCTCTCTCTCCGCTCTCTCTCTCTCCGCTCTCTCCCTCCGCTCGCTCTCTCCGCTCGCTCTCTCCGCTCGCTCTCTCCGCTCGCTCTCTCCGCTCGCTCTCTCCGTTCTCCCTCTCCACTCTCTCTCCGCTCGCTCTCGCCGCTCTCTCTCGCCGCTCACTCTCTCCATTCTCTCTCTCCGCTCTCTCTCTCCGCTCTCTCTCTCCGCTCACTCTCTCCGTTCTGAGCTCTGTTGCTTTATTGGCATGGGAAACATATGTTTACATTGCCAAAGCAAGTGAAGTAGATAAAGAACAAAAGTGAAATAAACAATAAAATATAACAGTAAACATTACACTCTGAAAAGTTACAAAAGAATAAAGACATTTCAAAAGTCATTATGTCTATATACAGTGTTGTAACAATGTACAAATGGTTAAAGTACAAAAGGGGAAATAAATAAACCTATATTTGAGTTGTATTTACAATGGTGTTTGTTCTTCACTGGTTGCCCTTTTCTTGTGGCAACAGGTCACAAATCTTGCTGCTGTGATGTCACACTGTGGTATTTCACCCAGTAGATATGGGAGTTTATCAAAATTGGGTTTGTTTTGGAAATCTTTGTGGGTCTGTGTAATCTGAGGGAAATGTGAGTCTCTAATATGGTCATACATTGGGCAGGAGGTTAGGAAGTGCAGCTCAGTTTCCAGCTCATTTTGTGGGCAGTGTGCACATAGCCTGTCTTCTCCTGAGAGCCAGGTCTGCCCACGGCGACCTTTCTCATTAGCAAGGCTATGCTCACTGAGTCTGTATATAGTCAAAGATTTCAGGTAGGTAGGTATTCTGCCACTCTGTTTAGGGCCAAATAACATTCTAGTTTACTCAGTTTTTTTGTGAATTCTTTCCAATGTGTCAAGTAATTATCTTTTTGTTTTCTCATGATTTGGTTGGGTCTAATTGTTTTGCTGTCCTGGGGCTCTGTGGGGTGTGTTTGTGTTTGTGAACAGAGCCCTAGGACCAGCTTGCTTAGGGGACTCTTCTCCAGGTTCATCTCTCTGTAGGTGAAGGCTTTGTTATGGAAGATTTGGGAATTGCTTCCTTTTAGGTGGTTGTAAAATTTAACCTGTCTAGGACTAGGGTGCCGCTAGCGGCACACCCCCCCCCACATTCCACTGAAAAGGCAGAGCCGCGAAATTCAAAAAAAATATATTTTTTAAATATTTAACTTTCACACATTAAAGTCCAATACAGCTAATGAAAGACACAGATCTTGTGAATCCAGCCAACATGTCCGATTTTTAAAATGTTTTACAAGGAAGACACAATATGTAAAGATGTAAATCTATTAGCTAAAAACACATTAGCATAATCCACCATCTTTACTTTGTCCAACAACAACAGTAGCTATCACCAATTCGGCTAAACTAAGATATTGATAGCCCCTAACCAAGAAAATAACTCATCAGATGACAGTCTGATAACATATTTATGGTATGGGATAGGTTTTGTTAGAAAAATGTGCATATTTCAGGTAGATGGCATAGTTTACAATTGCACCCACCGTCACAAATGGACTAGAATAATTACAATGAGCAACTTGTTTACCTAACTACTAATCATCAAACATTTCGTAAAAATACACAGCATACACTAATCGAAAGACACAGATCCTGTGAATACAGACAATATTTCAGATTTTCTTACAACGAAAACACAATAAATCGTTATATTAGCATAGCACATGTGCAAACGTTACCAGAGCATTGATTCAAGCCAAAGAGAGTGATAACGTAAACATCGACAAAATGTATTAATTTTTTCACTAACCTTCTCAGAATTCTTCAGATGACAGTCCTGTAACATCACATTACAACATACATATACAGTTTGTTCGAAAATGTGCATATTTAGCCACCAAAATCATGGTTAGACAATGAGAAAAGTAGCTCAGCTGGTCAGAAAATGTCCTGCGCCACATTAGACAGTGATCTAGTCGTATACATAAATACTCATAAACGTGACTAAAAAATATAGGGTGGACAGCGATTGATAGACAATTTAATCGCTGATTTACATTTTTTAAATTATCCTTACTTTTCAATACAGTTTGCGCCAAGCGAAGCTACGTCAAAAAAGATGGCGTCCTAAGCCACTAACATTTTTCGACAGAAACACGATTTATCATAATAAATTGTTCCTACTTTGAGCTGTTCTTCCATCAGTATCTTGGGCAAAGGATCCTTTCTTGGGTCTAATCGTCTTTTGGTGGAAAGCTGTCCTCTTGCCATGTGGAAATGCCAACTGCGTTCGGCATGAACTGGAAGCGTGCCCAGAGATTCACAGCGTCTCAGAAATAAATGTCCCAAAATCGCACTAAACGGATATAAATTGCTATAAAACGCTTTAAATTAACTACCTTATGATGTTTTTAACTCCTATAACGAGTCTTAACGGCTCTTTTCTGGATTTTGATAATTAGCGGTATGGGCCTCATTCTGCTCTGCATGCATTATTTGGTGTTTTACGTTGATCGCAGAGGATATTTTTGCAGAATTATGCATGCAGAGTCTCAATTTGGTGTTTGTCCCATTTTGTGAATTCTTGGTTGGTGAGCGGACCCCAGACCTCACAACCATGAAGGGCAATGGGTTCTATAACTAATTTATGTTCCTTTTGATGGCATAAAAGGCCCTTGCCTTGTCTCTCAGATCGTTCACAGCTTTGTGGAAATTACCTGTGGTGCTGATGTTTAGGCCGAGGTATGTATAGTTTTTTGTGTGCTCTAGGGCAACGGTGTCTAGAAGGAATTTGTATCTGTGGTCCTGGCAACTGGACCTTTTTTGGAAAACCCTTATTTTGGTCTTACAGAGATTTACTGTCAGGGCCCAGGTCTGACAGAATCTGTGCAGAAGATCTAGGTGCTGCTGTAGGCCCTCCTTGGTTGGTGACAGAAGCACCAGATCATCAGCAAACAGTAGACATTTGACTTCAGATTCTAGTAGGGTGAGGCCGGGTGCTGCAGACTGTTCTAGTGCCCTCGCCAATTCGTTGATATATATGTTGAAGAGGGTGGGGCTTAAGCTGCATCCTTGTCTCACCCCACGGCCCTGTGGGAAGAAATATGTTTTTTTGCCAATTTTAACCGCAGACTTGTTGTTTGTGTACATGGATTTTATAATGTTGTATGTTTTTCCCCCAACACCCCTTTCCATCAATTTGTATAGCAGACCCTCATGCCAAATTGAGTCGAAGGCTTTCTTGAAATCAACAAAGCATGAGAAGACTTTGCCTTTGTTTTGGTTTGTTTGTTTGTTTGTCAATTAGGGTGTGTAGGGTGAATACGTGGTCTGTTGTACGATAATTTGGTAAAAAGCCAATTTGACATTTGCTCAGTACATTGTTTTCACTGAGGAAATGTACGAGTCTGCTGTTAATGATAATGCAGAGGATTCTCTTGAGGTTGCTGTTGACGCATATTCCACGGTAGTTATTGGGGTCAAATTTGTCTCCACTTTTGTGGATTGGGGTGATCAGTCCTTGGTTCCAAATATTGGGGAAGATGCCAGAGCTGAGGATGATGTTAAAGAGTTTAAGTATAGCCAATTGGAATTTGTGGTCTGTATATCATTTCATGTGGGATACCATCAATACCACAGGCCTTTTGTGGTTGGAGAGGGATTGTAATTTTGTCCTGTAACTCATTCAATGTAATTGGAGAATCCAGTGACTTCTGGTAGTCTTTAATAGTTGATTCTAAGATTTGTATTTGATCATATATATATATTTTCTGTTTGTGCTTCATTATAGGGCCAAAAAGGTTGGAGAAGTGGTTTACCCATACATCACCATTTTAGATAGATAACTTTTCGTGTTGTTTGTTTAGTGTTTTCCAATTTTCCCAGAAGTGGTTAGATTCTATGGATTCTTCAATTACATTGAGCTGATTTCTGACGTGCTGTTCCCTCTTTTTCCGTAGTGTATTTCAGTATTGTTTTAGTGATTCACTGTAGTGAAGGTGTAGACTCAGGTTTTCTGGGTCTCAATGTTTTTGGTTGCACAGGTTTCTCAATTTCTTTCTTAGGTTTTTGCATTCTTCATCAAACCATTTGTCATTGTTGTTAATTTTCTTTGGTTTTCTGTTTGAAATTTTTAGAATTTTTAGTGAACCTGAGAGGTCAAATATGCTGTTTAGATTTTCTACTGCCAAGTTTACACCTTCACTATGACAGTGAAATGATTTGTTGTCAAAAAGGGATTGATTTTGTTGTTGCCTAATTGGTTTTTGGTAGGTTTACTCATTTTTCTCTGTTATAGATTCCTTCCATCTATAGCATTTCTTAATATTATTCAGCTCCTTTTGGCTTTGATGCCTCATGATTGAGTATTGCTGACCAACTGGCAGGTGTCTTCACTGACATTTTCAACATGTCCCTGACCGAGTCTTTTTGAATTTGTTCTTAACTGACTTGCCTAGTTAAATACATTAGATTTTTTTATTTTACCATTATTTATTTCACCTTTAATTAACTTGGCAAGTCAGTTAAGAACAAATTCTTATTTTCAATGACGGCCTACGAACAGTGGGTTAACTGCCTTGTTCAGGGGCAGAACGACAGATTTTTACCTTGTCAGCTCGGGGATTTGATCTTGCAACCTTTCAGTTACTAGTCCAACGCTCTAAACACTAGACTACCTGCTACCTGTTACTTGAACTCCGTGAAGCATTTATTTGGGCTGCAATTTCTGAGGCTGGTAACTCTAATGAACTTATCCTCTGCAGCAGATGTAACTCTGGGTCTTCCTTTCCTGTGGCGGTCCTCATGAGAGCGAGTCTCATCATAGCGCTTGATGGTTTTTGCGACTGCACTTGAAGAAACTTTCAACGTTCTTGACATTTTCCGGATTGACTGACCTTCGTGTCTTAAAGTAATGATGGACTGTTGTTTCTCTTTGCTTATTTGAGCTGTTCTTGCCATAATATGGACTTGGTCTTTTACCAAATAGGGCTATCTTCTGTATACCACCCCTACCTTGTCACAACACAGCTGATTGGCTCAAACTCATTAAGAAGGAAAGAAATTCCACATATTAACTTTTAACAAGGCACACCTGCTAATTGAAATGCATTCCAGGTGACTACCTCATGAAGCTGGTTGAGAGAATGCCAAGAGTGTGCAAAGCTGTCATCAAGGCAAAGGGTGGCTGCTTTGAAAATCTCAAATCTCAAATATATCTTGTTTTGTTTAACACTTTGACCACATGATTCCATATTTGTTATTTCATAGTTTTGGTGTCCACAATATTATTCTACAATGTAGAAAATAGTAAAAATAAAGAAAAACCCTTGAATGAGTAGGTTTTTCTTTATTTTTACTATTTTCTGCATTGCTTACTGATGAGTGTCTTCTGTCTGGCCACCATAAAGTCCTGATTGGTGGAGTGCTGCAGAGATGGTTGTCCTTCTGAAAGGTTCTCGGGAGCTCAGCGTGACCATCTGGTTCTTGGTTACCTTCCTGACCAAGGCCCTTCACCCCGATTGCTCAGTTTGGCCGGGCGGCCAGCTCTCGGAAGAGTCTTGGTGGTTACAAACTTATTCCATTTAAGAATGATGGAGGTCACTGTGTTCTTCAGGACCTTCAATGCTGCAGAAATGTTTTGGTACCCTTCCCCAGATCTGTACCTCGTCTCAATCCTGTCTCGGAGGTCTACAGACAATTCCTTTGACCTCATGGCTTGGTTTTTGCTCTGACATGCACTGTCAATCAATCAATCAATCAATCAATCAAATGTATTTATAAAGCCCTTTTTACACCTATGCCTAAAACCCCAAACAGCAAGCAATGCAGATGTATAAGCACTGTGGGACCATATATAGACAGGTGTGTGCCTTTCCAAATCATTTCCAATCAATTGAATTTACCACAGGTGGACATCTCAAGGATGATCAATGGAAACAGGATTCACCTGAGCTCAATTTTGAGTCTCATAGCAAAGGGTCTGAATACTTATGGAATATCTACAGAGGCTCATTATCAGCAACCATCACTCCTGTGTTCCAATGGCACGTTGTGTTAGCTAATCCAAGTTTATCATTTTAAAAGGCTAATTGATCATTAGAAAACCCTTTTGCAAATATGTTAGCACAGCTGAAAACTGTTGTTCTGATTAAAGAAGCTTTACTTTGAAAAACAAGGACATTTCTAAGTGACTCCAAACGTTTTCGGTAGTGTATAACTGTTTTCCCTTTGCCATTATGGGGTGTTGGTGTTTTTTAAATGTAATCCATTGTAGAATAAGGCTGTAACAAAACCAAACGATAAGGCTGTAACAAAACCAAACGATAAGGCTGTAACAAAACCAAATGATAAGGCTGTAACAAAACCAAACGATAAGGCTGTAACAAAACCAAACGATAAGGCTGTAACAAAACCAAACGATAAGGCTGTAACAAAACCAAATGTGGAAAAAGAGAAGAGGTTTGAAAACTTTCTTCCAAATGGCAGGATTTGTCATAAATCATGTATTGACTGATGGAATCGGGAGACGTGGATCAAATGTCCAACTATGGGGTCTCTATGATTCTGCCCCATCAGAGCTCCATGTGACTGACTGACTGGCTGGCTGACTGACTGACTGACTGACTGACTGACTGACTGGCTGGCTGACTGACTGGCTGACTGACTGGCTGACTGGCTGGCTGACTGGCTGACTGGCTGGCTGACTGGCTGACTGACTGACTGACTGACTGGCTGACTGACTGACTGACTGGCTGACTGACTGACTGGCTGACTGGCTGGCTGACTGACTGACTGAATGGCTGGCTGGCTACCTACATGACTGCAGGTGTCTCTTGCCATGAGCAGACTTACTCAGTTGTGACCATCCTCTGTGAATGGTCTGTACTATAGGACATGAGGTCATCACTCTGACTGTAGTTGTACTAGAAGTCTCCACATGAGGTCATCACTCTGACTGTAGTTGTACTAGAAGTCTCCACATGAGGTCATCACTCTGACTGTAGTTGTACTAGAAGTCTCCACATGAGAAAAGTGTTTGCCACTAGATCCTGCACTAGATAACGATACAACCACTAATCTGTCAGAGTGGGTCCTCACTAGATAGTGGGTCCTCACTAGATAATGATACAACCACTAATCTGTCAGAGTGGGTCCTCACTAGATAATGATACAACCACTAACCTGTCAGAGTGGGTCCTCTCTAGATAATGATACAACCACTAATCTGCCAGAGTGGGTCCTCACTAGATAGTGGGTCCTCACTAGATAATGATACAACCACTAATCTGGCAGAGTGGATCCTCTCTAGATAATGATACAACCACTAATCTGTCAGAGTGGGTCCTCACTAGATAATGATACAACCACTAATCTGTCAGAGTGGGTCCTCACTAGATAATGATACAACCACTAATCTGTCAGAGTGGGTCCTCACTAGATAATGATACAACCACTAATCTGTCAGAGTGGGTCCTCACTAGATAGTGGGTCCTCACTAGATAATGATACAACCACTAACCTGTCAGAGTGGGTCCTCACTAGATAGTGGGTCCTCACTAGATAATGGGTCCTCACTAGATAATGATACAACCACTAATCTATCAGAGTGGGTCCTCACTAGATAATGATACAACCACTAACCTGTCAGAGTGGGTCCTCACTAGATAGTGGGTGCTCACTAGATAATGGGTCCTCACTAGATAATGATACAACCACTAATCTGGCAGAGTGGGTCCTCACTAGATAATGATACAACCACTAATCTGTCAGAGTGGGTCCTCACTAGATAGTGGGTCCTCACTAGATAATGATACAACCACTAATCTGACAGAGTGGGTCCTCACTAGATAGTGGGTCCTCACTAGATAATGATACAACCACTAACCTGTCAGAGTGGGTCCTCACTAGATAATGATACAACCACTAATCTGTCAGAGTGGGTCCTCACTAGATAATGATACAACCACTAATCTGGCAGAGTGGGTCCTCACTAGATAATGATACAACCACTAATCTGTCAGAGTGGGTCCTCACTAGATAATGATACAACCACTAATCTGTCAGAGTGGGTCCTCACTAGATAATGATACAACCACTAATCTGTCAGAGTGGGTCCTCACTAGATAATGATACAACCACTAATCTGTCAGAGTGGGTCCTCTCTAGATAATGATACAACCACTAATCTGTCAGAGTGGGTCCTCACTAGATAATGATACAACCACTAATCTGTCAGAGTGGGTCCTCACTAGATAATGATACAACCACTAACCTGTCAGAGTGGGTCCTCTCTAGATAATGATACAACCACTAACCTGTCAGAGTGGGTCCTCACTAGATAATGATACAACCACTAACCTGTCAGAGTGGGTCCTCTCTAGATAATGATACAACCACTAACCTGTCAGAGTGGGTCCTCTCTAGATAATGATACAACCACTAATCTGTCAGAGTGGGTCCTCTAGATAATGATACAACCACTAACCTGTCAGAGTGGGTCCTCACTAGATAATGATACAACCACTAATCTGTCAGAGTGGGTCCTCTCTAGATAATGATACAACCACTAACCTGTCAGAGTGGGTCCTCACTAGATAATGATACAACCACTAATCTGTCAGAGTGGGTCCTCTCTAGATAATGATACAACCACTAACCTGGCAGAGTGGGTCCTCACTAGATAATGATACAACCACTAACCTGGCAGAGTGGGTCCTCACTAGATAATGATACAACCACTAATCTGTCAGAGTGGGTCCTCTTCACAACATTTTCCCATTGGATAAAAACGATGACGTAAAGAGCCCTTGTTGAAACACTGTGCGATGTTTAAAACGATGAGAAATCGGAGAATGGTGATTTTACTAAATGACTGAAGAGTTTGACTGTGTGATATTAGGTGGCTTCTTGTGTAAATATACAGAATCTGACCACTAGGGGGGGCTGTACTGATGTTAATGGTGATTTTACTAAATGACTGAAGAGTTTGACTGTGTGATATTAGGTGGCTTCTTGTGTAAATATACAGAATCTGACCACTAGGGGGGGCTGTACTGATGTTAATGGTGATTTTACTAAATGACTGAAGAGTTTGACTGTGTGATATTAGGTGGCTTCTTGTGTAAATATACAGAATCTGACCACTAGGGGGGGCTGTACTGATGTTAATGGTGATTTTACTAAATGACTGAAGAGTTTGACTGTGTGATATTAGGTGGCTTCTTGTGTAAATATACAGAATCTGACCACTAGGGGGGGCTGTACTGATGTTAATGGTGATTTTACTAAATGACTGAAGAGTTTGACTGTGTGATATTAGGTGGCTTCTTGTGTAAATATACAGAATCTGACCACTAGGGGGGGCTGTACTGATGTTAACCACAACACAACACACTGTCCTTCAGGTTATGGTTACTAACGACTAGGAGAACAGTAACATGAATGACAAATAACAAAATCAAAACAAAAATACAGAACTATCAAAAATACATAACTATCAAATAACAAAGTCAAGGGTATATTTGTTGAAACAGGGAGAACTGTTGTAATGTAAAATCCATAACTTTTGGCAGTGAACAAGCGGTTAATAACTGTGCCCGTTAGTTAATTTACTTGTTGGTAGCGGCGTTCATCAACCTCCAGGCTACCTAATTATGTGATGCTACGATGCTTGCATCCTCAAGGAAGACTGTTAATGTAGCAAAACACACAAAACAAATATCAGTCTGGAAATGGGATGAGCCTTCCTGTTTTCAAGGAAAAGTCAAACTGTCCTGAGAGACACTATATATACATATATATATATATATTTATTATGAGGACATCCCTTCATACACTATACAGTTGAAGTCAGAAGTTTACTTACACTTAGGTTGGAGTCATTAAAACAAGTTTTTCAACCACTCCACAAATTTCTTGTTAACAAACTATAGTTCTGGCAAGTCGGTTAGGACATCTACTTTGTGCATGACACATGTCATTTTTCCAACAATTGTTTACAGACAGATTATTTCACTTATAATTCACTGTATCACAATTCCAGTGGGTCAGAAGTTTACATACAGTAAGTTGACTGGGCCTTTAAACAGCTTGGAAAATTCCAGAAAATTATGTCATGGCTTTAGAAGCTTCTGATAGGCTAATTGACATCATTTGAGTCAATTGGAGGTGTACCTGTGGATGTATTTCAAGGCCTACCTTCAAACCCAGTGCCTCTTTGCTTGACATCATGGGAAAATCAAAAGAAATCAGCCAAGACCTCAGAAAAACAATTGTAGACCTCCACAAGTCTGGTTCATCCTTGGGAACAATTTCCAAACGCCTGAAGGTACCACGTTCATCTGTACAAACAATAGTACGCAAGTATAAACACCATGGGACCACGCAGCCGTCATACCGCTGAGGAAGGAGATGCGTTCTGTCTCCTAGAGATGGACGTACTTTGGTGCAAAAAGTGCAAATCAATCCCAGAACAACAGCAAAGGACCTTGTGAAGATGCTGGAGGAAACAGGTACAAAAGTATCTATATCCACAGTAAAACAAGTCCTATATCGACATAACCTGAAAGACCGCTCAGCAAGGAAGAAGCCCCTGCTCCCAAACCGCCATAAAAAAGCCAGACTACGGTTTGCAACTGCACATGGGGACAAAGATCGTACTTTTTGGCGAAATGTCCTCTGGTCTGATGAAACAAAATAGAACTGTTTGGCCATAATGACCATCGTTATGTTTGGAGGGACTGGTGCACTTCACAAAATAGATGGCATCATGAGGGGAGAAATTAAGTGGATATATTGTTGCGTCAAAAAACAGAACACTCAAAACATGAGCACAATGGCAGCTCTTCCTTTAAAGAACTCCAGGCCTCAAGAGGGCAGATAACCCAAAAAACACGGGTGGAACTAAAAAATTGAGCCAGGATTTCTGGAGGGACTACTCTTACATGCGCACCTGGCAGATAAGCATGGGTATAAAATGTTTGGTCCTCAACATACACACAGCTCATTGTTCAACCCTAAAGACGCAACTGGTATGTAATGTTTGGAATTATTTATTATGTTGCATCCAGTGCTTAGCAATTTACATGTTTAACTCTGGTAGGAATTTTGACTTTTGTTGTGGATATTTTCTGACCTCAGAAGTAATTGCTAGAAGTGCTAGATTAAATTGTTTAAACGTTTACTTTATTCAGAGCCATGCTTTGTTGCTGTGTCATGCATTGTTTAGTGTCAAATAATGCATGTTTATTCTCTGTTTAAGGTTATCAACCTATTCCTAGTGCTAGTGCTATTCCTAGTGCTAGTGCTATTCCTATTCCCTATTCCTATCCCTATTCCTTATTCCTCTGTCATTCAACTACTCTATTCAACAAATCAACTGTTTCAACATATTCAACAAATGGCATCAAAACCACAATAAAACACTTTAAAGGAATTGAGTTGTCCCTTTGCATCCTTCACGGGTTGAGCAAGCCGTTTTCAAGTTTGGGCAGAGATGAAATAATTATAACACCTAGACAACTTGACAACTTGAAGCAACATCTCAAGACATCAGTCAGGAAGTTAAAGCTTGGTCGCAAATGGGTCTTCCAAATGGACAATGACCCCAAGCATACTTCCAAAGTTGTGGCAAAACGCCTTAGGGTCCCACATATCCTAGAGAAGTTAACGTCCCACTTGGCCAAAAGCCAGTAAAAATACAGAGCGCCAAATTCAAATATATTACTATAAACATCTAACTTTCATGAAATCACACAAAAAAGACACCAAATTAAAGCTATACTTGTTGTGAAGCCAGCCAACATGTCTGACTTCATAAGGATTTACGGCGAAAGCACACCAAACGATTATGTTACGTCAGTAGATAGCCACAGAAAACACAGCTATTTTTCTAGCCAAAGAGAGGAGTAACAAAAAGCAGAAATCGAGAAAATTAATCAGTAACCTTTGATCTTCATCAGATGACACGCATACATACACATACATACACACATACATACATGTATGTTTTGTTTGGTAAAGTTCATATTTATATCCAAAAATCTGAGTTTAGGCTGGACGCTACTGTCTCACTTGGCAAAAAGCCAGAGAAAATGCAGAGCCCCATAGTAATTATGTATTATGTAAATTACTATAAAAATCAAACTTTCATTAAATCACACATAAAAGTTACCAAATTAAAGCGACACTGGTTGTGAATCCAGCCAACATGTCAGAATTCAAATAGGCTTTTCAGTGAAAGCAAACGATGCTATTATCTGAGTATAGCGCCATAGTAAACAAAGAGAGAAGCATATTTCAACCCTGCAGGCGCGACACAAAACACAGAAATAAAAATATAATTCATGCCTTACCTTTGATGAGCTTCTGTTGTTGGCATTACATCCCATAAACATCACAAATGGTCCTTTTGTTCGATTAATTCCATCAATATACACTGCTCAAAAAAATAAAGGGAACACTTAAACAACACAATGTAACTCCAAGTCAATCACACTTCTGTGAAATCAAACTGTCCACTTAGGAAGCAACACTGATTGACAAATTTCACATGCTGTTGTGCAAATGGAATAGACAAAAGGTGGAAATTATAGGCAATTAGCAAGACACCCCCCAAAACAGGAGTGATTCTGCAGGTGGTGACCACAGACCACTTCTCAGTTCCTATGCTTCCTGGCTGATGTTTTGGTCACTTTTGAATGCTGGCGGTGCTCTCACTCTAGTGGTAGCATGAGACGGAGTCTACAACCCACACAAGTGGCTCAGGTAGTGCAGCTCATCCAGGATGGCACATCAATGCGAGCTGTGGCAAGAAGGTTTGCTGTGTCTGTTAGCGTAGTGTCCAGAGCATGGAGGCGCTACCAGGAGACAGGCCAGTACATCAGGAGACATGGAGGAGGCCGTAGGAGGGCAACAACCCAGCAGCAGGACCGCTACCTCCGCCTTTGTGCAAGGAGGTGCACTGCCAGCGCCCTGCAAAATGACCTCGAGCAGGCCACACACTACTCTACACTATACTATATATACAGCAGTATGTGGACACCCCTTCAAATGAGTGGATTCTATTTCAGCCACACCCGTTGCTGACAGGTGTATAAAATCGAGCACACAGCCATGCAATCTCCATAGACAAACATTGGCAGTAGAATGGCCTAATTGAAGAGCTCAGTGACTTGCAATGTGACACCGTCACAGGATGAAACCTTTCCAGAAAGTCTGTTTGTAAAATGTCTGCCCTGCTAGAGCTGCCCCGGTCAACTGTAAGTGCTGTTATTGTGAAGTGGAAACGTCTAGGAGCAACAATGGCTCAGCCAGGAAGTGGTAGGCCACACAAGCTCACAGAACGGGACCACCGAGTGCTGAAGCGCGTAGCGTGTAAAAATTGTCTGTCCTCGGTTACAACACTAACTACTGAGTTCCAAACTGCCTCTGGAAGCAACGTCAGCACAAGAACTGTTCGTCGGGAGCTTCATGAAATGGGTTTCCATGGCCGAGCAGCCGCACACAAGCCTCAAATCACCATGCGCAATGACAATAGTCGGCTGGACTGGTGTAAATCTCATTGCCATTGGACTCTGGAGCAGTGGAAACACGTTCTCTGGAGTGATGAATCACGCTTCATTATTTGGCAGTCTGATGGACAAATCTTGGTTTGGTGTGACAACTGTAAAGTTTGGTGGAGGAGGAGTAATGGTCTGGGGCTGTTTTTCATGGTTCAGGCCCCTTAGTTCCAGTGAAGGGAAATCTTAAAGCTACAGCATACAATGACATTCTAGACGATTCTGTTGTTCCAACTTTGTGGCAACAGTTCGGGGAAGGCCCTCTCCTGTTTCAGCATGACAATGCCCCTTTGATCAAAGTGAGGTCCATACAGAAATGGTTTGTCGACATCAGTGTGGAAGAACTTGACTGGCCTGCACTGAGCCCTGACCACAACCCCTCAACCTTCATATTAATGTCATGATTTTGGAATGAGATGTTCGATGAGCAATTGTCTACATACCATTGGTTATGTAGTGTAGTTAGCAGACTGTCTACATACCGTTGATCAGGTAGTGTAGTTAGCAGACTGTCTACATACCGTTGGTTATGTAGTGTCATTAGCAGACTGTCTACATACCGTCGATCATGTAGTGTAGTTAGCAGACTGTCTACATACCGTCGATCATGTAGTGTAGTTAGCAGACTGTCTACATACCGTTGGTTATGTAGTGTCATTAGCAGACTGTCTACATACCATTGGTTATGTAGTGTAGTTAGCAGACTGTCTACATACCGTTGGTTATGTAGTGTAGTTAGCAGACTGTCTACATACCGTTGGTTATGTAGTGTAGATAGCAGACTGTCTACATACCATTGGTTATGTAGTGTAGTTAGCAGACTGTCTACATACCGTTGGTTATTTAGTGTCGTTAGCAGACTGTCTACATACTATTGGTTATGTAGTGTAGTGTCATTAGCAGACTGTCTACATACCATTGGAGTGTAGTGTCATTAGCAGACTGTCTACATACCGTTGGTTATGTAGTGTAGATAGCAGACTGTCTACATACCATTGGTTATGTAGTGTCGTTAGCAGACTGTCTACATACCGTTGGTTAAGTAGTGTCGTTAGCAGACTGTCTACATACCGTTGGTTAAGTAGTGTCGTTAGCAGACTGTCTACATACCATTGGTTATGTAGTGTCGTTAGCAGACTGTCTACATACCGTTGGTTAAGTAGTGTCGTTAGCAGACTGTCTACATACCATTGGTTATGTAGTGTAGTTAGCAGACTGTCTACATACCGTTGGTTATGTAGTGTCGTTAGCAGACTGTCTACATACCGTTGGTTAAGTAGTGTCGTTAGCAGACTGTCTACATACCATTGGTTATGTAGTGTCGTTAGCAGACTGTCTACATACCGTTGGATAAGTAGTGTCGTTAG
Organism: Salvelinus fontinalis; assembly: GCF_029448725.1. Lineage (NCBI taxonomy): Eukaryota > Metazoa > Chordata > Actinopteri > Salmoniformes > Salmonidae > Salvelinus > Salvelinus fontinalis. Next base: position 591,160 of record NW_026600227.1, read on the forward strand.
CAGACTGTCTACATACCATTGGTTAAGTAGTGTCGTTAGCAGACTGTCTACATACCGTTGGTTAAGTAGTGTAGATAGCAGACTGTCTACATACCATTGGTTATGTAGTGTAGTTAGCAGACTGTCTACATACCGTTGGTTATGTAGTGTAGATAGCAGACTGTCTACATACCATTGGTTATGTAGTGTAGTTAGCAGACTGTCTACATACCATTGGTTATGTAGTGTCGTTAGCAGACTGTCTACATACCATTGGTTATGTAGTGTCGTTAGCAGACTGTCTACATACCATTGGTTATGTAGTGTCGTTAGCAGACTGTCTACATACCGTTGGTTATGTAGTGTAGATAGCAGACTGTCTACATACCATTGGTTATGTAGTGTCGTTAGCAGACTGTCTACATACCGTTGGTTATGTAGTGTCGTTAGCAGACTGTCTACATACCATTGGTTATGTAGTGTCATTAGCAGACTGTCTACATACCATTGGTTATGTAGTGTCGTTAGCAGACTGTCTACATACCATTGGTTAAGTAGTGTAGTTAGCAGACTGTCTACATACCATTGGTTATGTAGTGTCATTAGCAGACTGTCTACATACCATTGGTTATGTAGTGTCGTTAGCAGACTGTCTACATACCGTTGGTTAAGTAGTGTAGTTAGCAGACTGTCTACATACCGTTGGTTAAGTAGTGTCGTTAGCAGACTGTCTACATACCGTTGGTTAAGTAGTGTCGTTAGCAGACTGTCTACATACCATTGGTTATGTAGTGTCGTTAGCAGACTGTCTACATACCGTTGGTTAAGTAGTGTCGTTAGCAGACTGTCTACATACCATTGGTTATGTAGTGTAGTTAGCAGACTGTCTACATACCGTTGGTTATGTAGTGTCGTTAGCAGACTGTCTACATACCGTTGGTTAAGTAGTGTCGTTAGCAGACTGTCTACATACCATTGGTTATGTAGTGTCGTTAGCAGACTGTCTACATACCGTTGGATAAGTAGTGTCGTTAGCAGACTGTCTACATACCATTGGTTAAGTAGTGTCGTTAGCAGACTGTCTACATACCATTGGTTAAGTAGTGTAGATAGCAGACTGTCTACATACCATTGGTTATGTAGTGTCGTTAGCAGACTGTCTACATACCGTTGGTTATGTAGTGTAGATAGCAGACTGTCTACATACCATTGGTTATGTAGTGTCGTTAGCAGACTGTCTACATACCGTTGGTTATGTAGTGTCGTTAGCAGACTGTCTACATACCATTGGTTATGTAGTGTCATTAGCAGACTGTCTACATACCATTGGTTATGTAGTGTCGTTAGCAGACTGTCTACATACCATTGGTTAAGTAGTGTAGTTAGCAGACTGTCTACATACCATTGGTTATGTAGTGTCATTAGCAGACTGTCTACATACCATTGGTTATGTAGTGTCGTTAGCAGACTGTCTACATACCGTTGGTTAAGTAGTGTAGTTAGCAGACTGTCTACATACCATTGGTTATGTAGTGTCGTTAGCAGACTGTCTACATGGCTTTAAAGTAATACCCCACGCTACATTCATTCACTCTGTCATGCAAACTCTGCAACAGGAACATGATCAATATAAACTTTGAATTACCGTTTATTATATGAACACTTCAAATCGATATTTCGTATCAACAATGTAATAATGTGGAAGAACATGTCAATCTTTTTTTATACAATTGCGGTCAGTCACTGTTCCAGACGATCCTAGCGAGTGTCGGTGACTTAGTTTCGGGGGCAGCAGCGGTGTGTCTCAGTGCTGGAGTCAGTGAGCTGCTGGTGCATGTGTTAGCAGCACGCCCTGATGCCTGACAGATATCAGAGATATCAGAGATAGATACCATCGGCCCTGCAGGCGAGCACTCGGATAGATATCTCTTTCTCTTACGCTACCGGAGACAGGCTGACCAATGCGACACAAACAACTCCAGATATACCCCCAGGATATTTCCGACGCGTTTGCAGAGGAACTTTCATTTGTTCCCCGGAGTCTTTTCTTTCTGTCGTCAATAAGTTGACCTGTAATTCCCGCCGGTCTACCGGCCCGGGCTGGGTGCAGACAGAAGACAACACGGTCTGGTTGTAGCGGTCATATCAAACCCACTGGCTGGTGATCATGAGCATCAAAACGCGCTGCTGGATTTTCCACACGTTTCTCTGTTTGGGAATAGTGTATTTGAAAATAGGGTGAGTAGCACGTTGTGCATGTTGAGACCTGATAGCGTGGAATTAAGGATGAGAGCTGGGGAATGTTGTCAGGGGATAGCTATGAACACAGATCATATGGGACACGTGGGCAGGAAATAATACCTGCACAATGTATTGTAAACGAAATAATATTAGCTAGACTAGTTTTTTTATTTCATTGTCCCATTAATTGTGACACCTGTGTAAATGAGCTATTAGCCCGAATAGACATGTATTAGCCTACTGTCCTGCACAGTCTGATTTATATTGTAGTTTAAATAGAGTTTTAACATTAAACAGAGAATGACACATGAAGAATAACAATAACTCGGATTGAAAATATCTTGAATGGTTTTGTGTTGTAATGTATGTCTGATTCATAGTCCCTGTAAAAACGTCAAAATACTCGCATGATTCTCATTCTCCACTATGTCCACATATTTTGAAACCATGTTGATGACGCATTATTAATTATTTGCCATCATTTAATGTAACTAATACAATTCACAGGGTTTTCTCGTCCGTGGTGGCATTAGGCGCGAGTGTCATCTGTAACAAGATCCCGGGTTTAGCTCCCCGACAGCGGACGATCTGTCAGAGCCGACCGGACGCCATCATAGTGATCGGAGAAGGAGCCCAGATGGGCATCAATGAGTGCCAGTTTCAGTTTAAAAACGGACGGTGGAACTGTTCTGCCCTGGGAGAGAGGACCGTCTTTGGAAAAGAGCTGAAAGTGGGTATGTTACAATCATTTCAGTTTCACCACTTACAGAGATGAAGTCGATATTATTAGGGTACACCTGCCAAAGTGACAGCACTCCGTTCCCAATGTATTTGCCAAGTGCTCAGAAATGTTCTTCCCTCTTTTTTGAATGTTATAACACGTGTTCAACCTCTCACTTTAGTTCAGGTTGACCATGACCATCATATGGCATTAGTCCAATTAAAAAGCTGTTTACACTCATCATGTCTGGTATCCTATATTATGGACATCAGATAGCTGAGCAGTGATAGACTTTAATCATGTCTGGTATCCTATATTATGGACATCAGACATGAATTAATTCACCGATTTCTTCCTTTCATAGTTTTTATTCCTGAGATCAAAGCGTTAAGTAATCAGGTGATGTCAATGTCTATAACCAACTTGACTTTTACTGAATGCTATTCCAAACGAATCTTTCCACCTGGCTCAATCTGTAGGTCTAGAAGGAGGTATGAGGTATACAGAGGTATGAGGTATACAGAGGTATGAGGTATACAGAGGTATGAGGTATGCAGAGGTATGAGGTATTCAGAGGTATGAGGTATTCAGGGGTATGAGGTATACAGAGGTATGAGGTATACAGAGGTATACAGAGGTATGAGGTATACAGAGGTATGAGGTATACAGAGGTATGAGGTATACAGAGGTATGAGGTATTCAGGGGTATGAGGTATACAGAGGTATGAGGTATACAGAGGTATGAGGTATACAGAGGTATACAGAGGTATGAGGTATACAGAGGTATGAGGTATACAGAGGTATGAGGTATACAGAGGTATGAGGTATTCAGAGGTATGAGGTATTCAGAGGTATGAGGTATACAGAGGTATGAGGTATACAGAGGTATGAGGTATGCAGAGGTATTCAGAGGTATGAGGTATACAGAGGTATGAGGTATACAGAGGTATGAGGTATACAGAGGTATGAGGTATTCAGAGGTATGAGGTATACAGAGGTATGAGGTATGCAGAGGTATGAGGTATGCAGAGGTATGAGGTATACAGAGGTATACAGGGGTATGAGGTATACAGAGGTATGAGGTATACAGAGGTATGAGGTATACAGAGGTATGAGGTATGCAGAGGTATACAGAGGTATGAGGTATTCAGAGGTATGAGGTATACAGAGGTATACAGAGGTATGAGGTATACAGAGGTATGGGGTATACAGAGGTATGAGGTATACAGAGGTATACAGAGGTATGAGGTATACAGAGGTATGGGGTATACAGAGGTATGAGGAATACAGAGGTATGAGGTATACAGAGGTATGAGGTATGCAGAGGTATGAGGTATGCAGAGGTATGAGGTATGCAGAGGTATGAGGTATACAGAGGTATGAGGTATACAGAGGTATACAGAGGTATGAGGTATACAGAGGTATGAGGTATACAGAGGTATACAGAGGTATGGGGTATACAGAGGTATGGGGTATACAGAGATATGAGGTATACAGAGGTATGGGGTATACAGAGGTATGAGGTATACAGAGGTATGAGGTATTCAGAGGTATGAGGTATGCAGAGGGATGAGGTATGCAGAGGTATGAGGTATGCAGAGGTATGAGGTATGCAGAGGTATGAGGTATGCAGAGGTATGAGGTATGCAGAGGTATGAGGTATACAGAGGTATGAGGTATTCAGAGGTATGAGGTATACAGAGGTATGGGGTATACAGAGGTATGAGGTATACAGAGGTATGAGGTATACAGAGGTATACAGAGGTATGGGGTATACAGAGGTATGGGGTATACAGAGGTATGGGGTATACAGAGGTATGAGGTATTCAGAGGTATGAGGTATACAGAGGTATGAGGTATACAGAGGTATGGGGTATACAGAGGTATGAGGTATACAGAGGTATGAGGTATTCAGAGGTATGAGGTATACAGAGGTATGGGGTATACAGAGATATGAGGTATACAGAGGTATGAGGTATTCAGAGGTATGAGGTATACAGAGGTATGAGGTATACAGAGGTATGAGGTATTCAGAGGTATACAGAGCTATGAGGTATACAGAGCTATGAGGTATACAGAGGTATGAGGTATTCAGAGGTATACAGAGGTATGAGGTATTCAGAGGTATGAGGTATACAGAGGTATGAGGTATACAGAGGCATACAGAGGTATGAGGTATTCAGAGGTATACAGAGGTATGAGGTATACAGAGGTATGAGGTATACAGAGGTATGAGGTATACAGAGGTATGAGGTATACAGAGGTATGAGGTATACAGAGGTATGAGGTATTCAGAGGTATGAGGTATACAGAGGTATGAGGTATACAGAGGCATACAGAGGTATGAGGTATTCAGAGGTATGAGGTATACAGAGGTATACAGAAATATGAGGTATTCAGAGGTATGAGGTATACAGAGGTATGAGGTATACAGGGGTATGAGGTATACAGAGGTATGAGGTATACAGGGGTATGAGGTATACAGGGGTATGAGGTATACAGAGGTATGAGGTATACAGAGGTATGAGGTATACAGAGTTATGAGGTATACAGAGGTATACAGAGGTATGAGGTATACAGAGGTATACAGAGGTATGAGGTATACAGAGGTATACAGAGGTATGAGGTATACAGAGGTATGAGGTATACAGAGGTATGAGGTATACAGAGGTATACAGAGGTATGAGGTATTCAGAGGTATGAGGTATACAGAGGTATACAGAGGTATGAGGTATACAGAGGTATGAGGTATACAGAGGTATGAGGTATACAGAGGTATACAGAGGTATGGGGTATACAGAGGTATGGGGTATACAGAGGTATGGGGTATACAGAGGTATACAGAGGTATGGGGTATACAGAGGTATGAGGTATACAGAGGTATACAGAGGTATGAGGTATACAGAGGTATGAGGTATACAGAGGTATGAGGTATACAGAGGTATGGGGTATACAGAGGTATATAGAGGTATGGGGTATACAGAGGTATGAGGTATTCAGAGGTATGAGGTATTCAGAGGTATGAGGTATACAGAGGTATGAGGTATACAGAGGTATACAGAGGTATGAGGTATACAGAGGTATGAGGTATACAGAGGTATGAGGTATACAGAGGTATACAGAGGTATGAGGTATACAGAGGTATGAGGTATACAGAGGTATACAGAGGTATGAGGTATACAGAGGTATGAGGTATACAGAGGTATGAGGTATACAGAGGTATGAGGTATACAGAGGTATACAGAGGTATGGGGTATACAGAGGTATGAGGTATACAGTGGTATATAGAGGTATGAGGTATACAGTGGTATGGGGTATACAGAGGTATGGGGTATACAGAGGTATGAGGTATACAGAGGTATGAGGTATGCAGAGGTATGAGGTATGCAGAGGTATGAGGTATGCAGAGGTATGAGGTATACAGAGGTATACAGAGGTATGAGGTATACAGAGGTATGAGGTATACAGAGGTATGAGGTATACAGAGGTATGAGGTATGCAGAGGTATGAAAGGCTTCAATAACACATGCAGCTTAAAGAGGCAATCAGTTTGACTGAAAAGCTGAGGGGTGGGCTGGGCGGAGTGCGTGGCTTCCGGGTGGGCAGAAGGATGCTGGTGGGTGGATGGGGACTAAGGGAAAATGGGTTGGGGTCTTTGTATGCATTTCTTTGATTGGTTATTTTTTGTACCTGTAGCCCCCAACAAAACGAAATATTAACTTAATCACAAAAACAAGCTGATGGATGATGGGGCTGGAGATACTGATGTGACCACTCTCAGATTCATAGACTTGTAGACTGTATGTAACCACTCTCAGATTCATAGACTGGTAGACTGTATGTCACCACTCTCAGATTCATAGACTGGTAGACTGTATGTCACCACTCTCAGATTCATAGACTGGTAGACTGTATGTAACCACTCTCAGATTCATAGACTGGTAGACTGTATGTAACCACTCTCTGGTTCATAGACTGGTAGAATGTATGTCACCACTCTCTGATTCATAGACTGTATGTCACCACTCTCTGATTCATAGACTGTATGTCACCACTCTCTGATTCATAGACTGTATGTCACCACTCTCTGGTTCATAGACTGGTAGAATGTATGTAACCACTCTCAGATTCATAGACTGGTAGACTGTATGTAACCACTCTCAGATTCATAGACTGGTAGACTGTATGTAACCACTCTCAGATTCATAGACTGGTAGACTGTATGTAACCACTCTCTGGTTCATAGACTTGTAGACTGTATGTAACCACTCTCAGATTCATAGACTGTATGTAACCACTCTCTGGTTCATAGACTTGTAGACTGTATGTAACCACTCTCAGATTCATAGACTGGTAGACTGTATGTAACCACTCTCAGATTCATAGACTGGTAGACTCTATGTAACCACTCTCAGATTCATAGACTTGTAGACTGTATGTAACCACTCTCAGATTCATAGACTGGTAGACTGTATGTAACCACTCTCAGATTCATAGACTGGTAGACTCTATGTAACCACTCTCAGATTCATAGACTGGTAGACTGTATGTAACCACTCTCAGATTCATAGACTGTATGTAACCACTCTCAGATTCATAGACTGGTAGACTTATGTAACCACTCTCAGATTCATAGACTGGTAGACTGTATGTAACCACTCTCAGATTCATAGACTGTATGTAACCACTCTCAGATTCATAGACTGTATGTAACCACTCTCAGATTCATAGACTTGTAGACTGTATGTAACCACTCTCAGATTCATAGACTTGTAGACTGTATGTAACCACTCTCAGATTCATAGACTGGTAGACTGTATGTAACCACTCTCTGGTTCATAGACTTGTAGACTGTATGTAACCACTCTCAGATTCATAGACTGTATGTAACCACTCTCTGGTTCATAGACTGGTAGACTGTATGTAACCACTCTCAGATTCATAGACTGTATGTAACCACTCTCAGATTCATAGACTGGTAGACTTATGTAACCACTCTCTGGTTCATAGACTGGTAGACTGTATGTAACCACTCTCAGATTCATAGACTGTATGTAACCACTCTCAGATTCATAGACTGTATGTAACCACTCTCAGATTCATAGACTGTATGTAACCACTCTCAGATTCATAGACTGTATGTAACCACTCTCAGATTCATAGACTGTATGTAACCACTCTCAGATTCATAGACTTGTAGACTGTATGTAACCACTCTCAGATTCATAGACTTGTAGACTGTATGTAACCACTCTCAGATTCATAGACTTGTAGACTGTATGTAACCACTCTCACATTCATAGACTGTATGTAACCACTCTCAGATTCATAGACTGGTAGACTGTATGTAACCACTCTCAGATTCATAGACTGGTAGACTGTATGTAACCACTCTCTGGTTCATAGACTTGTAGACTGTATGTAACCACTCTCAGATTCATAGACTGGTAGACTGTATGTAACCACTCTCTGGTTCATAGACTTGTAGACTGTATGTAACCACTCTCAGATTCATAGACTGTATGTAACCACTCTCAGATTCATAGACTGTATGTAACCACTCTCAGATTCATAGACAGACTGACCATCAATGATATACAATCATAGTTTGAACCATGTTTTGAGGCTATACTGTGTTTGTTTATATTTACTTTGTTTACAAACATTGGAGTAAAACGAGGTTATATGTTGTGTTCTGATGAGGAAGCCAGTTGAACTAAGAGGCATTTATCAGTTATATCCTTCAAAGGTCAATGGGTACACATCAAGTATTCAATCAATGGGTACACATCAAGTATTTAATCAATGGGTACACATCAAGTATTCAATCAATGGGTACACATCAAGTATTCAATCAATGGGTACACATCAAGTATTCAATCAATGGGTACACATCAAGTATTTAATCAATGAGTACACATCAAGTATTCAATCAATGGGTACACATCAAGTATTTAATCAATGGGTACACATCAAGTATTTAATCAATGGGTACACATCAAGTATTTAATCAATGGGTACACATCAAGTATTTAATCAATGGGTACACATCAAGTATTAATGGGTACACATCAATTATTCAATCAATGGGTACACATCAAGTATTCAATCAATGGGTACACATCAATTATTCAATCAATGGGTACACATCAAGTATTTAATCAATGGGTACACATCAAGTATTTAATCAATGGGTACACATCAAGTATTTAATCAATGGGTACACATCAAGTATTTAATCAATGGGTACACATCAAGTATTAATGGGTACACATCAATTATTCAATCAATGGGTACACATCAATTATTCAATCAATGGGTACACATCAAGTATTTAATCAATGGGTACACATCAAGTATTTAATCAATGGGTACACATCAAGTATTTAATCAATGGGTACACATCAAGTATTTAATCAATGGGTACACATCAATTATTTAATCAATGGGTACACATCAAGTATTTAATCAATGGGTACACATCAATTATTCAATCAATGGGTACACATCAAGTATTTAATCAATGGGTACACATCAAGTATTTAATCAATGGGTACACATCAATTATTTAATCAATGGGTACACATCAAGTAATTAATCAATGGGTACACATCAATTATTCAATCAATGGGTACACATCAAGTATTTAATCAATGGGTACACATCAAGTATTTAATCAATGGGTACACATCAAGTATTTAATCAATGGGTACACATCAAGTATTTAATCAATGGGTACACATCAATTATTTAATCAATGGGTACACATCAAGTATTTAATCAATGGGTACACATCAATTATTCAATCAATGGGTACACATCAAGTATTTAATCAATGGGTACACATCAAGTATTTAATCAATGGGTACACATCAATTATTTAATCAATGGGTACACATCAAGTATTTAATCAATGGGTACACATCAATTATTCAATCAATGGGTACACATCAAGTATTTAATCAATGGGTACACATCAAGTATTTAATCAATGGGTACACATCAATTATTTAATCAATGGGTACACATCAAGTATTTAATCAATGGGTACACATCAATTATTTAATCAATGGGTACACATCAAGTATTTAATCAATGGGTACACATCAATTATTCAATCAATGGGTACACATCAAGTATTTAATCAATGGGTACACATCAAGTATTTAATCAATGGGTACACATCAATTATTTAATCAATGGGTACACATCAAGTATTTAATCAATGGGTACACATCAATTATTCAATCAATGGGTACACATCAAGTATTTAATCAATGGGTACACATCAATTATTCAATCAATGGGTACACATCAAGTATTTAATCAATGGGTACACATCAATTATTTAATCAATGGGTACACATCAAGTATTTAATCAATGGGTACACATCAATTATTCAATCAATGGGTACACATCAAGTATTTAATCAATGGGTACACATCAATTATTTAATCAATGGGTACACATCAAGTATTTAATCAATGGGTACACATCAAGTATTTTGAAGTCCACAAATGGACGTTGCAACTGCAGATTTCCCCTTTGATTGGCCTGTTTATGGATTATAAACAAATAGCCATAAATATAATAGAATTTACAATCAAATGTAGGCTATTCCTTCTATAGTATATATATTTTTTCAATGGCTTTGGTGCAAGTCTGTGTAAAATGTTCATAACTTTTAGCACAAAACTCCAAACAGATCATGGAAAATACAGTTACAAATCTGTAAACACATTTTCAATTGGTTTAGTACAACACACAACATCATACAGTCACTTTTTCACCCAACTTAAACAGTAATACACATTGCAATGCATGTTCATATATAGAGCATTTGCTTTTCACAATACAATGTCCAAATTACTGATTGTCTTCTCATTTGTTAAAATGTTTTTTTAAACTGGTTTGTCTAAAGCAGATTTAAAGCCCGGATCCGCTGTTCTTTTTCCCAACAGATGGCGCCCCACTGCTTGTGTTGTGAGAGAGAAAAAATATAGAGTTTGAAGGAAAACATGGGGGGTTTTGCCTAGCCATATCTGCTGGGCTGGCCTAGCCATATCTGCTGGGCTGGCCTAGCCATATCTGCTGGGCTGGCCTAGCCATCTCTGCTGGTCTGGCCTAGCCATCTCTGCTGGGCTGGCCTAGCCATCTCTGCTGGGCTGGCCTAGCCATCTCTGCTGGTCTGGCCTAGCCATCTCTGCTGGTCTGGCCTAGCCATCTCTGCTGGGCTGGCCTAGCCATCTCTGCTGGGCTGGTCTAGCCATCTCTGCTGGGCTGGCCTAGCCATCTCTGCTGGGCTGGTCTAGCCATCTCTGCTGAGCTGGCCTAGCCATCTCTGCTGGGCTGGTCTAGCCATCTCTGCTTCGCTGGCCTAGCCATCTCTGCTGGGCTGGCCTAGCCATATCTGCTGGGCTGGCCTAGCCATCTCTGCTGGGCTGGCCTATCCATCTCTGCTGGGCTGGCCTAGCCATCTCTGATGGGCTGGCCTAGCCATCTCTGCTGGGCTGGCCTAGCCATCTCTGCTGGGCTGGTCTAGCCATCTCTGCTGGGCTGGCCTAGCCATCTCTGCTGGGCTGGCCTAGCCATCTCTGCTGGGCTGGCCTAGCCATATCACGACGCCATAACGTGGTCTGGAAACACGACGCCATAACGTGGTCTGGAAACACGACGCCATAACGTGGTCTGGAAACAAGACGCCATAACGTGGTCTGGAAACACGACGCCATAACGTGGTCTGGAAACAAGACGCCATAACGTGGTCTGGAAACACGACGCCATAACGTGGTCTGGAAACACGATGCCATAACGTGGTCTGGAAACAAGACGTCTTGCACGTGGTCCGCCACACGACGCCATAACGTGGTCTGGAAACACGATGCCATAACGTGGTCTGGAAACACGACGCCATAACGTGGTCTGGAAACAAGACGTCATGCACGTGGTCCGCCACACGACGCCATAACGTGGTCTGGAAACACGACGCCATAACGTGGTCTGGAAACACGACGCCATAACGTGGTCTGGAAACACGACGCCATAACGTGGTCTGGAAACACGACGCCATAACGTGGTCTGCGGTTGCTCTCTAAATCCCCATTGGTATGTGGCTTATGGTAGTTTAAGATCTAAAGTGAATTAGATACACTGAGTGTACAAAACATTAGGAACAGATTCCTAATATTGAGTTGCACCCCCTTTTGCCCTCAGAACAGCATCAATTTGCCGTGGCATGGACTCCACAACGTGTCAAAAGCGTTCAACAGGGATGCTGGCACATGTTGACTCCAATGCTTCCCATTGGCTGGTAGTGGATCTCTACCTCAAGTAGCTCATTCCATCTCATCCCACAGATGCTTCGTAGGATTGAGGTCTGGTGGGCAGGCCGCTGCTGTAAGCAGATTTCACGCCAATCCTAGCCTCGTGGCATGGGGCATTATCCTGCTGAAAAAATATTTTAGCAGATGTATACACTGCTGTCCTGAAGGCATCTGATTGGCAATAATGTTCAGATATCCTGTGGCATTCAAACGTTGCTCCACTTTTATCAAGGGGCCCGATGCGTGCCCCGAAAACACAACACCAGCACCAGCCTGCAATGTTGACAGTCCTCCCATCAGCGTGAAACCGCAGGAACCGGGATTCCTCAAACCAGGCAATGTTTTTCCAATTCTCCTGGGTCCAGTGTTTTATGTTCCATAGCCCACTGCAATAGCAGGTTCTTGTTTGGTCGTCGGCTGTCGTACCCCATTCTTGTCAAGGTAAGACGAGTTGTGCATTCTTTTATGGGTCTTTGGGAACCAATGTTGTGCTGGACTGTCAGTTGACTAACTGTCAGTTGACTTACTGTAGCCCGTCTGTTGCTCTGCACAATTTGTGTCAGCCTCCTTTGTCCTCTTTCATCAATCACCCGTTTTCCACCACTGGCCTGCCGTTGGCTGGTTGTCCTCTGGGTGGTGGACCATTCTTGATACACACGGGAAACTGTTAACTAAAAGTTAACTAGATCTATCTAGCTGTTTAAGATCTAAAGTTAACTAGATCTATCTAGCTGTTTAAGATCTAAAGTTAACTAGATCTATCTAGCTGCTTAGGATCTAAAGTTAACTAGATCTATCTAGCTGTTTAAGATCTAAAGTTAACTAGATCTATCTAGCTGTTTATATGAAGTGTTACTGAGGAGAGGCAGGCCTCACTTCACTCCACATGATATTTTAAAACATTTTAATTGATTGCCCTGTCAGTTATTCAGTGAACAATGTGCTGCGTACCTGTAGCTATCGGTCCAGAACAATGTGCTGCCTACCTGTAGCTATCGGTCTAGAACAATGTGCTGCGTACCTGTAGCTATCGGTCCAGAACAATGTACTGCCTACCTGTAGCTATCGGTCCAGAACAATGTGCTGCGTACCTGTAGCTATCGGTCCAGAACAATGTGCTGCGTACCTGTAGCTATCGGTCCAGAACAATGTACTGCCTACCTGTAGCTATCGGTCCAGAACAATGTGCTGCCTACCTGTAGCTATCGGTCCAGAACAATGTGCTGCGTACCTGTAGCTATCGGTCCAGAACAATGTGCTGCGTACCTGTAGCTATCGGTCCAGAACAATGTGCTGCGTACCTGTAGCTATCGGTCCAGAACAATGTGCTGCGTACCTGTAGCTATCGGTCCAGAACAATGTGCTGCGTACCTGTAGCTATCGGTCCAGAACAATGTGCTGCGTACCTGTAGCTATCGGTCCAGAACAATGTGCTGCGTACCTGTAGCTATCGGTCCAGAACAATGTGCTGCGTACCTGTAGCTATCGGTCCAGAACAATGTGCTGCCTACCTGTAGCTATCGGTCCAGAACAATGTGCTGCCTACCTGTAGCTATCGGTCTAGAACAATGTGCTGCCTACCTGTAGCTATCGGTCCAGAACAATGTGCTGCCTACCTGTAGCTATCGGTCCAGAACAATGTGCTGCCTACCTGTAGCTATCGGTCCAGAACAATGTGCTGCCTACCTGTAGCTATCGGTCCAGAACAATGTGCTGCCTACCTGTAGCTATCGGTCCAGAACAATGTGCTGCGTACCAGTAGCTATCGGTCTAGAACAATGTACCTGTAGCTATCGGTCTAGAACAATGTACCTGTAGCTATCGGTCCAGAACAATGTGCTGCCTACCTGTAGCTATCGGTCCAGAACAATGTGCTGCGTACCTGTAGCTATCGGTCCAGAAAAATGTGCTGCGTACCTGTAGCTATCGGTCCAGAACAATGTACCTGTAGCTATCGGTCCAGAACAATGTGCTGCGTACCTGTAGCTATCGGTCCAGAACAATGTGCTGCGTACCTGTAGCTTTCGGTCCAGAACAATGTGCTGCGTACCTGTAGCTATCGGTCTAGAACAATGTGCTGCCTACCTGTAGCTATCGGTCCAGAACAATGTGCTGCCTACCTGTAGCTATCGGTCTAGAACAATGTGCTGCCTACCTGTAGCTATCGGTCCAGAACAATGTGCTGCCTACCTGTAGCTATCGGTCCAGAACAATGTGCTGCCTACCTGTAGCTATCGGTCCAGAACAATGTGCTGCGTACCTGTAGCTATCGGTCTAGAACAATGTACCTGTAGCTATCGGTCTAGAACAATGTACCTGTAGCTATCGGTCCAGAACAATGTGCTGCCTACCTGTAGCTATCGGTCCAGAACAATGTGCTGCGTACCTGTAGCTATCGGTCCAGAACAATGTGCTGCGTACCTGTAGCTATCGGTCCAGAACAATGTACCTGTAGCTATCGGTCCAGAACAATGTGCTGCGTACCTGTAGCTATCGGTCCAGAACAATGTGCTGCGTACCTGTAGCTATCGGTCCAGAACAATGTGCTGCGTACCTGTAGCTATCGGTCCAGAACAATGTGCTGCGTACCTGTAGCTATCGGTCCAGAACAATGTGCTGCGTACCTGTAGCTATCGGTCCAGAACAATGTGCTGCCTACCTGTAGCTATCGGTCCAGAACAATGTGCTGCGTACCTGTAGCTATCGGTCCAGAACAATGTGCTGCGTACCTGTAGCTATCGGTCCAGAACAATGTGCTGCGTACCTGTAGCTATCGGTCCAGAACAATGTGCTGCGTACCTGTAGCTATCGGTCCAGAACAATATGCTGCGTACCTGTAGCTATCGGTCCAGAACAATGTGCTGCCTACCTGTAGCTATCGGTCCAGAACAATGTGCTGCGTACCTGTAGCTATCGGTCCAGAACAATGTGCTGCCTACCTGTAGCTATCGGTCCAGAACAATGTGCTGCCTACCTGTAGCTATCGGTCCAGAACAATGTGCTGCCTACCTTTAGCTATCGGTCCAGAACAATGTGCTGCCTACCTGTAGCTATCGGTCCAGAACAATGTGCTGCCTACCTGTAGCTATCGGTCCAGAACAATGTGCTGCCTACCTGTAGCTATCGGTCCAGAACAATGTGCTGCCTACCTGTAGCTATCGGTCCAGAACAATGTGCTGCCTACCTGTAGCTATCGGTCCAGAACAATGTGCTGCCTACCTGTAGCTATCGGTCCAGAACAATGTGCTGCCTACCTGTAGCTATCGGTCCAGAACAATGTGCTGCGTACCTGTAGCTATCGGTCCAGAACAATGTACCTGTAGCTATCGGTCCAGAACAATGTACCTGTAGCTATCGGTCCAGAACAATGTACCTGTAGCTATCGGTCCAGAACAATGTGCTGCCTACCTGTAGCTATCGGTCCAGAACAATGTGCTGCGTACCTGTAGCTATCGGTCCAGAACAATGTGCTGCGTACCTGTAGCTATCGGTCCAGAACAATGTGCTGCGTACCTGTAGCTATCGGTCTAGAACAATGTGCTGCCTACCTGTAGCTATCGGTCCAGAACAATGTGCTGCGTAGCTGTAGCTATCGGTCCAGAACAATGTGCTGCGTACCTGTAGCTATCGGTCCAGAACAATGTGCTGCCTACCTGTAGCTATCGGTCCAGAACAATGTGCTGCCTACCTGTAGCTATCGGTCCAGAACAATGTGCTGCGTACCTGTAGCTATCGGTCTAGAACAATGTGCTGCCTACCTGTAGCTATCGGTCCAGAACAATGTGCTGCCTACCTGTAGCTATCGGTCTAGAACAATGTGCTGCGTACCTGTAGCTATCGGTCTAGAACAATGTGCTGCGTACCTGTAGCTATCGGTCCAGAACAATGTGCTGCGTACCTGTAGCTATCGGTCCAGAACAATGTGCTGCGTAGCTGTAGCTATCGGTCCAGAACAATGTGTTGCGTACCTGTAGCTATCGGTCCAGAACAATGTGCTGCCTACCTGTAGCTATCGGTCCAGAACAATGTGCTGCCTACCTGTAGCTATCGGTCCAGAACAATGTGCTGCGTACCTGTAGCTATCGGTCCAGAACAATGTGCTGCCTACCTGTAGCTATCGGTCTAGAACAATGTGCTGCGTACCTGTAGCTATCGGTCTAGAACAATGTGCTGCGTACCTGTACCTATCGGTCCAGAACAATGTGCTGCGTACCTGTAGCTATCGGTCCAGAACAATGTGCTGCGTGCCTGTAGCTATTGGGTCCAGAACAATGCGCTGCGTGCCTGTAGCTATCGGTCCAGAACAAAGTGCTGCCTACCTGTAGCTATCGGTCCAGAACAATGTTCTGCCTACCTGTAGCTATCGGTCCAGAACAATGTGCTGCCTACCTGTAGCTATCGGTCCAGAACAATGTGCTGCCTACCTGTAGCTATCGGTCCAGAACAATGTGCTGCCTACCTGTAGCTATCGGTCCAGAACAATGTGCTGCGTACCTGTAGCTATCGGTCCAGAACATTGTGCTGCGTACCTGTAGCTATCGGTCCAGAACAATGTGCTGCGTACCTGTAGCTATCGGTCCAGAACAATGTGCTGCGTACCTGTAGCTATCGGTCCAGAACAATGTGCAGCCTACCTGTAGCTATCGGTCCAGAACAATGTGCTGCCTACCTGTAGCTATCGGTCCAGAACAATGTGCTGCGTACCTGTAGTTATGACATCATCTACTGGTGAGAAACAGAAACATGGTGGACATTTCCTACAATTAGATTTTCGTACAAAGACTACTTCCTCTCACCTGCAGGTGTTCAGACATGATTGGTCAGGATTAACAAGAGTAAACTAGTAAACTAACAAGGGTTAGGATGTTATACACACAAAAACAAATGGTTCTATATAGTTCCAAATAACAGTTATTTGGCTTGTAAGCAAAGGGGAACCATGTTTAGTGCTACTGTATATAGAAACTTGTTTTGAAGGTTCTATAAAGAACCGTTAATAAAATGTTCTATATATCACCAAAGAAGGGTTCTGCTATGATTAAAACCCTTTTTGGGGTTTTCAATCAAATTAAAATCAAATTGTATTGGTCACATACACATGGTTAGCAGATTATAATGTGAGTGTAGCGAAATGCTTGTGCTTCTAGTTCTGACCGTGCAGTAATATCTAACAAGTAATCTAACAATTTCACAACTACCTAATACACACAAGTGTAAAGGAATTAATAAGAATATGTACATACAAATATATGGATGAACGATGGCCGAACGGCACAGGCAAGATGCAGTAGATGGTATAGAGTACAGTATATACATATGAGATTAATAATGTAGGGTATGTAAACATTATTTAAAGTGGCATTGTTTAAAGTGACTAGTGATACATTTATTACATCCAATTTGTAATAAAGTGGCTAGAGATTTTAGTCAGTATGTTGGCAGCAGCCACTCAATGTTAGTGGTGACTATTTAACAGTCTGATGGCCTTGAGATAGAAGCTGTTTTTCAGTCTCTCGGTCACAACTTTGATGCACCTGTACTGACCTCGCCTTCTGGGTGATAGCGGGGTGAACAGGCAGTGGCTTGGGTGGTTGTTGTCCTTGATGATCTTTTTGGCCTTCATGTGACATCAGGTGGTGTAGGTGTCCTGGAGGGCAGGTAGTTTGCCCCCGGTGATGTGTTGTGCAGACCTCACTACTCTCTGGAGAGCCCTGCGGTTATGGCCGGAGCAGTTGCTGTACCAGGCGGTGATACAGCCCGACAGGATGTTCTCGATTGTGCATCTTTAAAAGTTTGTGAGTGTTTCTGGTGACAAGACAAATTTCTTCAGCTTCCTGAGGTTGAAGAGGCGCTGCTGCGCCTTCTTCACAACGCTGTCTGTGTGGGTGGACCAATTCAGTTTGTCCGTGATGTGTACGCCGAGGAACTTAAAACTTTCCACCTTCTCCACTGCTGTCCCATCGATGTCCCATCGATGTGGATAGGGGGGTGCTCCCTCTGCTGTTTCCTGAAGTCCACGAACATCTCTTTTGTTTTGTTGACATTGAGTGTGAGGTTATTTTCCTGACACCACACTCCGAGGGCCCTCACCTCCTGCCTGTAGGCCATCTCGTTGTTGTTGGTAATCAAGCCTACCACTGTAGTGTCGTCTGCTAACTTGATGATTGAGTTGGAGGTGTGCTTGGCCACGCAGTCATAGGTGAACAGGGAGTACAGGAGAGGGCTCAGAACGCACCCTTGTGGGGCCCCAGTGTTGAGGATCAGAGGGGTGGAGATATTGTTTCCTACCCTCACCACCTGGGGGCGGCCCGTCAGGAAGTCCAGGACCCAGTTGCACAGGGCGGGGTCGAGACTCACGGTCTCAAGCTTAATGACGAGTTTGGAGGGTACTATGGTGTTAAATGCTGAGCTGTAGTCGATGAACGGCATTCTTACATAGCTATTCCTCTTGTCCAGATGGGTTAGGGCAGTGTGCAGTGTGATTGCGATTGCACAATCTGTGGACCTATTGGGGCGGTAAGCAAATTGGAGTGGGTCTAGGGTGTCGGGGAGGGTGGAGGTGATATGGTCCTTGACTAGTCTCTCAAAGCACTTCATGATGACGGAGGTGAGTGCTACGGGGCGATAGTCATTTAGCTCAGTTACATTAGCTTTCTTGGGAACAGGAACAATGGTGGCCCTCTTGAAGCATGTGGGAACAGCAGACTGGGATAGGGATTAATTGAATATGTCCGTCAACACACCAGCCAGCTGATCTGTGCATGCTCTGAGGACGCGGCTGGGGATGCCGTCTGGGCCTGCAGCCTTGCGAGGGTTAACACGTTTACATTTTTTAACACGTTTAAATGTTTTACTCACGTCGGCTGCAGTGAAGGAGGTTTTGTCGGTGGCACTGTATTGTCCTCATAACGAGCAAAGTTGTTTAGTCTGTCTGGGAGCAAGACATCCTGGTCCGCGACGGGGCTGGTTTTCTTTTTGTAATCCATGATTGTCTGTAGACCCTGCCACACACCTCTTGTGTCTGAGCCGTTGAATTGCGACTCTACTTTGTCTCTATACTGACGCTTAGCTTGTTTGATTGCCTTGTGGAGGAAATAGCTACTCTGTTTGTATTCGGCCATGTTTTCGGTCGCCTTGCCCTGATTAAAAGCAGTGGTTTGCGCTTTCAGTTTTGCGCGAATGCTGCCATCAATCCACGGTTTCTGGTTGGGGAAGGTTTTAATTGTCGCCGTGGGTACAACATCACCGATGCACTTGCTAATAAACTTGCTCACCGAATCAGCGTATTCATCGATGTTATTGTCCGACGCTATGCGGAACATATCCCAGTCCACGTGATCGAAACAATCTTGAAGCGTGGAATCAGATTGGTCGGACCAACGTTGAACAGACCTGAGCACGGGAGTTTCCTGTTTTAGTTCCTGTCTATAGGCTGGGAGCAACAAAATGGAGTCGTGGTCAGATTTTCCGAAAGGAGGGCGGGGGAGAGCTTTGTCGTTGAAGTTAGAGTAACAATGATCCAGGTTTTTACCAGCCCGGGTCGCCGTTCGATATGCTGATAAAATTTGGGGAGCCTTGTTTTCAGATTAGCCTTGTTAAAATCCCCAGCTACAATAAATGCTGCCTCAGGATATATGGTTTCTAGTTTACATAGAGTCCAATGAAGTTCTTTCAGAGCCGTCAATGTGTCTGCTTGGGGGGGGGGTATACACGACTGTGATTATAATCGAAGAGAATTCTCTTGGTAGATAATGCGGTCGGCATTTGATTGTAAGGACTTCTATGTCAGAGCAAAAGGACTTAGCTATAGAACCCTTTTTAATGGTTCTTTATAGAGAATGATTCTATAAAGAACCTTTCTAAATCTGAAGGTTCTAGAAAGAACCTTTTGAAGAACCAAACAGGTTTATTTTTTCTGGTTAGCCATTTTATATTGTTAAAATTTCATTGGTTTTATTATTGTGTTAACAAAGTTGAATCAGGCATTCTAGGTCTGCAATGGCTGGGGGTCCTTGAGGAGAACCACTGGTTTAGACATCAGTTTACAATTGACTCAAGGCCATACGTGAGTCTTTCACTAGACACTGTCACGTTCCGTAGTCACATTTTAATTATCACTAAAAGAGCCAAGAACCCTTTTGTGAACTGCAAAGAACCAGTGAAGAGCTCTAATGGTTCTTTTAGTCATTATGGTTCCACATAGAACCATCAACCTTCCCAAAGAACCCTTGAGGAACCCTCTTTTCTTAGTGTTTAGGGGGGCTAGGGGCTGATTTGGAATACAGGGTCTGTTTCCTTGGTTGTACGGTCAGAGTGTTGTAGGGTTAAGGTGTAAATGATTGATCGGGGGGAGAGTTGACCAGGCAAGCCAGTAACACTGATTATCAATACTGTAATGATGATGATGATGATGATGATTGAACTCTGAAACTGCTGAGGCTACAGCATTCAATCAATCCCCCAAAAATGTAGCCCTTACATCAGCTGATATCTCAAAGTGCTGTACAGAAACCCAGCCTAAAACTCCAAACAGCAAGCAATGCAGGTGTAGAAGCACGGTGGCTAGGAAAAACTCCCTAGAAAGGCCAGAACCTAGGAAGAAACCTAGAGAGGAACCAGGCTCTGAGGTGTGGCCAGTCCTCTTCTGGCTGTGCCGGGTGGAGATTATAACAGAACACGGCCAAGATGTTCAAATGTTCATAAATGACCAGCAGGATCAAATAATAATAATCACAGTAGTTGTCGAGGGTGCAGCAAGTCAGCACCTCAGGAGTAAATGTCAGTTGACTTTTCATAGCCGATCATTCAGAGTATCTCTACCGTTCCTGCGGTCTCTAGAGAGTTGAAAACAGCAGGTCTGGGACAGGTAGCACGTCCGGTGAACAGGTCAGGGTTCCATAGCCGCAGGCAGAACAGTTGAAACTGGAGCAGCAGCACGACCAGGTGGACTGGGGACAGCAAGGAGTCATCAAGCCAGGTAGTCCTGAGGCATGGTCCTAGGGCTCAGGTCCTCAGAGAGAGAGAGAGAGAGAGAGAGAGAGAGAGAGAAAGAAAGAAAGAAAGAACCTTGTGGTATCAGAACCCTGTGGTATCAGAACAGAACCCAGTGGTATCAGAACAGAACCCTGTGGTATCAGAACAGAGCCCAGTGGTATCAGAACAGAACCCAGTGGTATCAGAACAGAACCCAGTGGTATCAAAACAGAACCCAGTGGTATTAGAACAGAACCCAGTGGTATCAGAACTCTGTGGTATCAGAACAGAAATCTGTGGAATCAGAACAGATCCCTGGTCTGTTCAGAACCTTGTGGTACTGTATTAGTGCGGGGTGTAATGGTGTGGTATCAGGCGGTCCATCTAGGGAGGGTCTGCATGCTTCTCAGCCCTCAGGCTCACCTCAAGGAGCTGCCAGCTGTGTGACAGGAGCTGGGCTGCAGGCCAGATCATCACAACACTATCTCTCCCTCTGGGTGCACCGTTACATACACCTCTGACCATTGTATTGCTGCAATACATGGACGATACCTTCCTGGGTTGACCTGGTGACCTAATGAGAGACAGTGTTGACCTGGAGGGTTGACCTGCTAAGAGACAGTGTTGACCTGCTGAGAGACAGTGTTGACCTGCTGAGAGACAGTGTTGACCTGCAGAGAGACAGTGTTGACCTGCAGAGAGACAGTGTTGACCTGCTGAGAGACAGTGCTGACCTGCAGAGAGACAGTGTTGACCTGCAGAGAGACAGTGTTGACCTGCTGAGAGACAGTGTTGACCTGCAGAGAGACAGTGTTGACCTGCAGAGAGACAGTGTTGACCTGCTGAGAGACAGTGTTGACCTGCTGAGAGACAGTGTTGACCTGCTGAGAGACAGTGTTGACCTGCTGAGAGACAGTGTTGACCTGGAGGGTTGACCTGCTGAGAGACAGTGTTGACCTGCTGAGAGACAGTGTTGACCTGCTGAGAGACAGTGTTGACCTGCAGAGAGACAGTGTTGACCCGCTGAGAGACAGTGTTGACCCACTGAGAGACAGTGTTGACCCGCTGAGAGACAGTGTTGACCTGCAGAGAGACAGTGTTGACCCACTGAGAGACAGTGTTGACCTGCAGAGAGACAGTGTTGACCTGCAGAGAGACAGTGTTGACCTGCAGAGAGACAGTGTTGACCTGCAGAGAGACAGTGTTGACCTGCAGAGAGACAGTGTTGACCTGCTGAGAGACAGTGTTGACCTGGAGGGTTGACCTGCTGAGAGACAGTGTTGACCTGCTGAGAGACAGTGTTGACCTGCTGAGAGACAGTGTTGACCTGCAGAGAGACAGTGTTGACCTGCTGAGAGACAGTGTTGACCCACTGAGAGACAGTGTTGACCTGCTGAGAGACAGTGTTGACCTGCAGAGAGACAGTGTTGACCCACTGAGAGACAGTGTTGACCTGCAGAGAGACAGTGTTGACCTGCAGAGAGACAGTGTTGACCTGCAGAGAGACAGTGTTGACCTGCAGAGAGACAGTGTTGACCTGCAGAGAGACAGTGTTGACCTGCTGAGAGACAGTGTTGACCTGGAGGGTTGACCTGCTGAGAGACAGTGTTGACCTGCTGAGAGACAGTGTTGACCTGCTGAGAGACAGTGTTGACCTGCTGAGAGACAGTGTTGACCTGCAGAGAGACAGTGTTGACCTGCAGAGAGACAGTGTTGACCTGCAGAGAGACAGTGTTGACCTGCTGAGAGACAGTGTTGACCTGCTGAGAGACAGTGTTGACCTGCAGAGAGACAGTGTTGCCCTGCTGAGAGACAGTGTTGACCTGCAGAGAGACAGTGTTGACCTGCAGAGAGACAGTGTTGACCTGCAGAGAGACAGTGTTGACCTGCTGAGAGACAGTGTTGACCTGCAGAGAGACAGTGTTGACCTGCTGAGAGACAGTGTTGACCTGCTGAGAGACAGTGTTGACCTGCAGAGAGACAGTGTTGACCTGCTGAGAGACAGTGTTGACCTGCTGAGAGACAGTGTTGACCTGCTGAGAGACAGTGTTGACCTGCTGAGAGACAGTGTTGACCTGCTGAGAGACAGTGTTGACCTGCTGAGAGACAGTGTTGACCTGCAGAGAGACAGTGTTGACCTGCAGAGAGACAGTGTTGACCTGCAGAGAGACAGTGTTGACCTGCAGAGAGACAGTGTTGACCTGCAGAGAGACAGTGTTGACCTGCAGAGAGACAGTGTTGACCTGCTGAGAGACAGTGTTGACCTGCTGAGAGACAGTGTTGACCTGCTGAGAGACAGTGTTGACCCGCTGAGAGACAGTGTTGACCCACTGAGAGACAGTGTTGACCCACTGAGAGACAGTGTTGACCTGCTGAGAGACAGTGTTGACCTGCAGAGAGACAGTGTTGACCTGCAGAGAGACAGTGTTGACCTGCAGAGAGACAGTGTTGACCTGCAGAGAGACAGTGTTGACCTGCTGAGAGACAGTGTTGACCTGGAGGGTTGACCTGCTGAGAGACAGTGTTGACCTGCTGAGAGACAGTGTTGACCTGCTGAGAGACAGTGTTGACCTGCTGAGAGACAGTGTTGACCTGCAGAGAGACAGTGTTGACCTGCAGAGAGACAGTGTTGACCTGCTGAGAGACAGTGTTGACCTGCAGAGAGACAGTGTTGCCCTGCTGAGAGACAGTGTTGACCTGCTGAGAGACAGTGTTGACCTGCAGAGAGACAGTGTTGACCTGCAGAGAGACAGTGTTGACCTGCAGAGAGACAGTGTTGACCTGCTGAGAGACAGTGTTGACCTGCAGAGAGACAGTGTTGACCTGCAGAGAGACAGTGTTGACCTGCAGAGAGACAGTGTTGACCTGCTGAGAGACAGTGTTGACCTGCTGAGAGACAGTGTTGACCTGCTGAGAGACAGTGTTGACCTGCTGAGAGACAGTGTTGACCTGCTGAGAGACAGTGTTGACCTGCAGAGAAACAGTGTTGACCTGCTGAGAGACAGTGTTGACCTGCTGAGAGACAGTGTTGACCTGCTGAGAGACAGTGTTGACCTGCAGAGAGACAGTGTTGACCTGCTGAGAGACAGTGTTGACCTGCTGAGAGACAGTGTTGACCTGCTGAGAGACAGTGTTGACCTGTTGAGAGACAGTGTTGACCTGCTAAGACAGTGTTGACCTGCAGAGAGACAATGTTGACCTGCTGAGAGACAGTGTTGACCTGGAGAGAGACAGTGTTGACCTGGAGAGAGACAGTGTTGACCTGCTAAGACAGTGTTGACCTGCATAGAGACAGTGTTGACCTGTTGAGAGACAGTGTTGACCTGGAGGGTTGACCTGCAGAGAGACAGTGTTGACCTGCAGAGAGACAGTGTTGACCTGCAGAGAGACAGTGTTGACCTGCAGAGAGACAGTGTTGACCTGCTGAGAGACAGTGTTGACCTGCTGAGAGACAGTGTTGACCTGCAGAGAGACAGTGTTGACCTGCTGAGAGACAGTGTTGACCTGCTGAGAGACAGTGTTGACCTGCAGAGAGACAGTGTTGACCTGCAGAGAGACAGTGTTGACCTGCTGAGAGACAGTGTTGACCTGCTGAGAGACAGTGTTGACCTGCTGAGAGACAGTGTTGACCTGCTGAGAGACAGTGTTGACCTGCTGAGAGACAGTGTTGACCTGGAGAGAGACAGTGTTGACCTGTTGAGAGACAGTGTTGACCTGTTGAGAGACAGTGTTGACCTGCAGAGAGACAGTGTTGACCTGCTGAGAGACAGTGTTGACCTGCTGAGAGACAGTGTTGACCTGCTGAGAGACAGTGTTGACCTGCAGAGAGACAGTGTTGACCTGCAGAGAGACAGTGTTGACCTGCAGAGAGACAGTGTTGACCTGCAGAGAGACAGTGTTGACCTGCAGAGAGACAGTGTTGACCTGCTGAGAGACAGTGTTGACCTGCAGAGAGACAGTGTTGACCTGCTGAGAGACAGTGTTGACCTGCAGAGAGACAGTGTTGACCTGCAGAGAGACAGTGTTGACCTGCAGAGAGACAGTGTTGACCTGCTGAGAGACAGTGTTGACCTGCAGAGAGACAGTGTTGACCTGCAGAGAGACAGTGTTGACCTGCTGAGAGACAGTGTTGACCTGTTGAGAGACAGTGCTGACCGGCAGAGAGACAGTGTTGACCTGGAGGGTTGACCTGCTCAGAGACAGTGTTGACCTGCAGAGAGACAGTGTTGACCTGCAGAGAGACAGTGTTGACCTGCTGAGAGACAGTGTTGACCTGCAGAGAGACAGTGTTGACCTGCTGAGAGACAGTGTTGACCTGCTGAGAGACAGTGTTGACCTGCAGAGAGACAGTGTTGACCTGCTGAGAGACAGTGTTGACCTGCTGAGAGACAGTGTTGACCTGCTGAGAGACAGTGTTGACCTGCTGAGAGACAGTGTTGACCTGCAGAGAGACAGTGTTGACCTGCAGAGAGACAGTGTTGACCTGCTGAGAGACAGTGTTGACCTGCTGAGAGACAGTGTTGACCTGCTGAGAGACAGTGTTGACCTGGAGGGTTGACCTGCTGAGAGACAGTGTTGACCTGCAGAGAGACAGTGTTGACCTGCAGAGAGACAGTGTTGACCTGCTGAGAGACAGTGTTGACCTGCTGAGAGACAGTGTTGACCTGCTAAGAGACAGTGTTGACCTGCTAAGAGACAGTGTTGACCTGCTGAGAGACAGTGTTGACCTGTTGAGAGACAGTGTTGACCTGCTAAGAGACAGTGTTGACCTGCTGAGAGACAGTGTTGACCTGTTGAGAGACAGTGTTGACCTGCTAAGACAGTGTTGACCCGGAGAGAGACAGTGTTGACCTGGAGAGAGACAGTGTTGACCTGCTAAGACAGTGTTGACCTGCAGAGAGACAGTGTTGACCTGTTGAGAGACAGTGTTGACCTGGAGGGTTGACCTGCAGAGAGACAGTGTTGACCTGCAGAGAGACAGTGTTGACCTGCAGAGAGACAGTGTTGACCTGCTGAGAGACAGTGTTGACCTGGAGAGAGACAGTGTTGACCTGCTAAGACAGTGTTGACCTGCAGAGAGACAGTGTTGACCTGTTGAGAGACAGTGTTGACCTGGAGGGTTGACCTGCTGAGAGACAGTGTTGACCTGCAGAGAGACAGTGTTGACCTGCAGAGAGACAGTGTTGACCTGCAGAGAGACAGTGTTGCCCTGCTGAGAGACAGTGTTGACCTGTTGAGAGACAGTGTTGACCTGTTGAGAGACAGTGTTGACCTGCTGAGAGACAGTGTTGACCTGCAGAGAGACAGTGTTGACCTGCAGAGAGACAGTGTTGACCTGCTGAGAGACAGTGTTGACCTGCTGAGAGACAGTGTTGACCTGCTGAGAGACAGTGTTGACCTGTTGAGAGACAGTGTTGACCTGTTGAGAGACAGTGTTGACCTGTTGAGAGACAGTGTTGACCTGCTGAGAGGCAGTGTTGACCTGTTGAGAGACAGTTTTGACCTGTTGAGAGACAGTGTTGACCTGCTGAGAGACAGTGTTGACCTGCTGAGAGTCAGTGTTGACCTGCTGAGAGACAGTGTTGACCTGCTGAGAGACAGTGTTGACCTGCTGAGAGACAGTGTTGACCTGCAGAGAGACAGTGTTGACCTGCAGAGAGACAGTGTTGACCTGCAGAGAGACAGTGTTGACCTGCAGAGAGACAGTGTTGACCTGCAGAGAGACAGTGTTGACCTGCAGAGAGACAGTGTTGACCTGTTGAGAGACAGTGTTGACCTGCAGAGAGACAGTGTTGACCTTCTGAGAGACAGTGTTGACCTGCTGAGAGACAGTGTTGACCTGCTGAGAGACAGTGTTGACCTGCTGAGAGACATTGTTGACCTGCAGAGAGACAGTGTTGACCTGCAGAGAGACAGTGTTGACCTGCTGAGAGACAGTGTTGACCTGCAGAGAGACAGTGTTGACCTGCTGAGAGACAGTGTTGACCCGCTGAGAGACAGTGTTGACCTGCTGAGAGACAGTGTTGACCTGGAGTGTTGACCTGCTGAGAGACAGTGTTGACCTGCAGAGAGATAGTGTTGACCCACTGAGAGACAGTGTTGACCTGCAGAGAGACAGTGTTGACCTGCAGAGAGACAGTGTTGACCTGCAGAGAGACAGTGTTGACCTGCTGAGAGACAGTGTTGACCTGCTGAGAGACAGTGTTGACCTGCAGAGAGACAGTGTTGACCTGCAGAGAGACAGTGTTGACCTGCAGAGAGACAGTGTTGACCTGCTGAGAGACAGTGTTGACCTGCTGAGAGACAGTGTTGACCTGCTGAGAGACAGTGTTGACCTGCAGAGAGACAGTGTTGACCTGCAGAGAGACAGTGTTGACCTGCTGAGAGACAGTGTTGACCTGCAGAGAGACAGTGTTGACCTGCTGAGAGACAGTGTTGACCTGGAGGGTTGACCTGCTGAGAGACAGTGTTGACCTGCTGAGAGACAGTGTTGACCTGCTGAGAGACAGTGTTGACCTGCAGAGAGACAGTGTTGACCTGGTACTCTGTCAGTCTAGAGACTGTTGGTGGCTGTCTGTCTGTCTGTCTGTCAGTCTAGAGACTGGTGGTGGCTGCCTGCCTGTCTGTCTGTCTGTCTGTCTGTCAGTCTAGAGACTGGTGGTGTCTGTCTGTCTGTCTGTCTGTCTGTCTGTCAGTCTAGAGACTGGTGGTGTCTGTCTGTCTGTCTGTCTGTCTGTCTGTCTGTCTGTCTGTCTGTCTGTCTGTCTGTCTGTCTGTCTGGAGACTGGCCTGTCTGGACTAATGAATCCTCTGTCTGACAGCAGAATAAAGGACAGTGTTTGTAGTACATCTAGTATGCCCTCTGAGATTGACACTTTCTCTTCTGCATAGTACATTTGGATTCTATCTCCTACAGATATCTGTGAGCTCACAATACTCAGAGCCCTTCAGGTGCATTTGTCTCCCTCCTTTCCCTGCCCTCCTGCTCCTCCTCTCCTCTCCCCCTTTTCCTGCCCTCCTCTTCTCCTCCTCCCCTTCTCCTCCTCCCCTTCTCCTCTCCCCTTCTCCTCTCCCCTTTTCTCTGCTTTCCTCCCCCCCTTTCCCTGCCCTCCTCCTCCTCCTCTCCTCTCCCCTTTCCCTGCCCTCCTCCTCCTCTTCTCCTTCCCCCCATTTCCTGCCCTCCTCTCCTTCTCTCCTTCCTCCTTCCCCCTGCAGCCCTCCCCCTGCCCTTCACCCCCCTACCGTCATTAATCTGTTTAAAGCAGCTGTGATAAATGAACTAAACTTGGCTTGCCTCGCACATTTTATGATTTGGTTTGAACAAGCTATGTCAGGTATGTGAGGAGGCTTGATACCGCCCAAACAGAGGGTCATGTTGTCAGCGATTCTGATTCAAAATGTTCTTTCTTGATATATTTCATTGCTGTGCAAAACAAATTCCCTTCAGGGAAATGGTTTCAATCAATCAACCTATCAACCAATCAAATCCTCTCTCCTCTCTCCCAGGTAGTAAGGAGGCAGCGTTTACCTATGCCATCATCGCCGCAGGTGTGGCCCATGCCATCACAGCAGCGTGTACCCAGGGGAACCTGTCCGACTGCGGCTGTGATAAGGACAAGCAGGGGACCTACAGCCAGGACGAGGGCTGGAAGTGGGGAGGCTGCTCGGCCGACGTGAGCTATGGCCTGGGGTTCTCTAAGGTCTTCGTAGACGCGAGAGAGATCAAAAAGAACGCCAGGACCTTAATGAACCTCCACAACAACGAGGTGGGACGCAAGGTATGTAGACGCGGTAACGAAAGTGGACACTCCACCTCAATGACATCCTGTAGGAAGTCATGTCAATGTTTCCCCTCACTAACAATGTCAAACAGGAAGATCATTTTATCATATTGAGACACGGTATAACACACCTTTATAGTAGTCTGATAGACATTTACATTTACATTTAAGTAATTTAGCAGACGCTCTTATCCAGAGCGACTTACAAATTGGTGCATTCACCTTATGACATCCAGTGGAACAGCCACTTTACAATAGTGCATCTAAATCTTTTAAGGGGGGGGGGGTGAGAAGGATTACTTTATCCTATCCTAGGTATTCCTTAAAGAGGTGGGGTTTCAGGTGTCTTCGGTAGGTGGTGATTGACTCCGCTGCCCTGGCGTCGTGAGGGAGTTTGTTCCACCATTGGGGGGCCAGAGCAGCGAACAGTTTTGACTGGGCTGAGCGGGAACTGTACTTCCTCAGTGGTAGGGAGGCGAGCAGGCCAGAGGTGGATGAACGCAGTGCCCTTGTTTGGGTGTAGGGCCTGATCAGAGCCTGGAGGTACTGAGGTGCCGTTCCCCTCACAGCTCTGTAGGCAAGCACCATGGTCTTGTAGCGGATGCGAGCTTCAACTGGAAGCCAGTGGAGAGAGCGGAGGAGCGGGGTGACGTGAGAGAACTTGGGAAGGTTGAACACCAGACGGGCTGCGGCGTTCTGGATGAGTTGTAGGGGTTTAATGGCACAGGCAGGGAGCCCAGCCAACAGCGAGTTGCAGTAATCCAGACGGGAGATGACAAGTGCCTGGATTAGGACCTGCGCCGCTTCCTGTGTGAGGCAGGGTCGTACTCTGCGGATGTTGTAGAGCATGAACCTACAGGAACGGGCCACCGCCTTGATGTTAGTTGAGAACGACAGGGTGTTGTCCAGGATCACGCCAAGGTTCTTAGCGCTCTGGGAGGAGGACACAATGGAGTTGTCAACCGTGATGGCGAGATCATGGAACGGGCAGTCCTTCCCCGGGAGGAAGAGCAGCTCCGTCTTGCCGAGGTTCAGCTTGAGGTGGTGATCCGTCATCCACACTGATATGTCTGCCAGACATGCAGAGATGCGATTCGCCACCTGGTCATCAGAAGGGGAAAAAGGAGAAGATTAATTGTGTGTCATCTGCATAGCAATGATAGGAGAGACCATGTGAGGTTATGACAGAGCCAAGTGACTTGGTGTATAGCGAGAATAGGAGAGGGCCTAGAACAGAGCCCTGGGGGACGCCAGTGGTGAGAGCACGTGGTGAGGAGACAGATTCTCGCCACGCCACCTGGTAGGAGCGACCTGTCAGGTAGGACGCAATCCAAGCGTGGGCCGCGCCGGGGATCCCCAACTCGGAGAGGGTGGAGAGGAGGATCTGATGGTTCACAGTATCGAAGGCAGCCGATAGGTCTAGAAGGATGAGAGCAGAGGAGAGAGAGTTAGCTTTAGCAGTGCGGAGCGCCTCCGTGATACAGAGAAGAGCAGTCTCAGTTGAATGACTAGTCTTGAAACCTGACTGATTTGGATCGAGAAGGTCATTCTGAGAGAGATAGCAGGAGAGCTGGCCAAGGACGGCACGTTCAAGAGTTTTGGAGAGAAAAGAAAGAAGGGATACTGGTCTGTAGTTGTTGACATCGGAGGGATCGAGTGTAGGTTTTTTCAGAAGGGGTGCAACTCTCGCTCTCTTGAAGACGGAAGGGACGTAGCCAGCGGTCAGGGATGAGTTGATGAGCGAGGTGAGGTAAGGGAGAAGGTCTCCGGAAATGGTCTGGAGAAGAGAGGAGGGGATAGGGTCAAGCGGGCAGGTTGTTGGGCGGCCGGCCGTCACAAGACGCGAGATTTCATCTGGAGAGAGAGGGGAGAAAGAGGTCAGAGCACAGGGTAGGGCAGTGTGAGCAGAACCAGCGGTGTCGTTTGACTTAGCAAACGAGGATCGGATGTCGTCGACCTTCTTTTCAAAATGGTTGACGAAGTCATCTGCAGAGAGGGAGGAGGGGGGGGAGGGGGAGGAGGATTCAGGAGGGAGGAGAAGGTGGCAAAGAGCTTCCTAGGGTTAGAGGCAGATGCTTGGAATTTAGAGTGGTAGAAAGTGGCTTTAGCAGCAGAGACAGAAGAGGAAAATGTAGAGAGGAGGGAGTGAAAGGATGCCAGGTCCGCAGGGAGGCGAGTTTTCCTCCATTTCCGCTCGGCTGCCCGGAGCCCTGTTCTGTGAGCTCGCAATGAGTCGTCGAGCCACGGAGCGGGAGGGGAGGACCGAGCCGGCCTGGAGGATAGGGGACATAGAGAGTCAAAGGATGCAGAAAGGGAGGAGAG
Organism: Salvelinus fontinalis; assembly: GCF_029448725.1. NCBI lineage: Eukaryota > Metazoa > Chordata > Actinopteri > Salmoniformes > Salmonidae > Salvelinus > Salvelinus fontinalis. Next base: position 622,501 of record NW_026600227.1, read on the forward strand.
GAGGGTTGAGGAGGCAGAATCAGGAGATAGGTTGGAGAAGGTTTGAGCAGAGGGAAGAGATGATAGGATGGAAGAGGAGAGAGTAGCGGGGGAGAGAGAGCGAAGGTTGGGACGGCGCGATACCATCCGAGTAGGGGCAGTGTGGGAAGTGTTGGATGAGAGCGAGAGGGAAAAGGATACAAGGTAGTGGTCGGAGACTTGGAGGGGAGTTGCAATGAGGTTAGTGGAAGAACAGCATCTAGTAAAGATGAGGTCGAGCGTATTGCCTGCCTTGTGAGTAGGGGGGGAGGGTGAGGTCAAAAGAGGAGAGGAGTGGAAAGAAGGAGGCAGAGAGGAATGAGTCAAAGGTAGACGTGGGGAGGTTAAAGTCGCCCAGAACTGTGAGAGGTGAGCCGTCCTCAGGAAAGGAGCTTATCAAGGCATCAAGCTCATTGATGAACTCTCCGAGGGAACCTGGAGGGCGATAAATGATAAGGATGTTAAGCTTGAAAGGGCTGATAACTGTGACAGCATGGAATTCAAAGGAGGCGATAGACAGATGGGTAAGGGGAGAAAGAGAGAATGACCACTTGGGAGAGATGAGGATCCCGGTGCCACCACCCCGCTGACCAGAAGCTCTCGGGGTGTGCGAGAACATGTGGGCGGATGAAGAGAGAGCAGTAGGAGTAGCAGTGTTATCTGTGGTGATCCATGTTTCCGTCAGTGCCAAGAAGTCGGGGGACTGGAGGGAGGCATAGGCTGAGATGAACTCTGCCTTGTTGGCCGCAGATCGGCAGTTCCAGAGGCTACCGGAGACCTGGAACTCCACGTGGGTCGTGCGCGCTGGGACCACCAGATTAGGGTGGCCGCGGCCACGCGGTGTGAAGCGTTTGTATGGTCTGTGCAGAGAGGAGAGAACAGGGATAGACAGACACATAGTTGACAGGCTACAGAAGAGGCTACGCTAATGCAAAGGAGATTGGAATGACAAGTGGACTACACGTCTCGAATGTTCAGAAAGTTAAGCTTACGTAGCAAGAATCTTATTGACTAAAATGATTAAAATGATACAGTACTGCTGAAGTAGGCTAGCTGGCAGTGGCTGCGTTGTTGACTTTGTAGGCTAGTTGGCAGTGGCTGCGTTGTTGACACTACACTAATCAAGTCGTTCCGTTGAGTGTAATAGTTTCTACAGTGCTGCTATTCGGGGGCTAGCTGGCTAGCTAGCAGTGTTGATTACGTTACGTTGCGTTAAAAGAACGACAATAGCTGGCTAGCTAACCTAGAAAATCGCTCTAGACTACACAATTATCTTTGATACAAAGACGGCTATGTAGCTAGCTATGTAGCTAGCTACGATCAAACAAATACCACCATAGCATGAGGTAGAGCAACAAATGATAAGATATGATATGACATGACCCTACAGAGCTCGTTGGGGATATGATATGATAGGATAGGATAGGATAGGATAGGATAGGATATGATATGATATGATAGGATATGACCCTACAGAGCTGGTTGGGGATATGATATGATATGATATGACCCTATAGAGATTATTGGGGATATGACCCTATAGAGATCATTGGGGATATGATATGATATGATATGATCCTACAGAGCTGACTGGGGATATGATATGATATGATATGACCCTACAGAGCTGGTTGGGGATATGATATGATATGATATGATATGACCCTACAGAGCTGGTTGGGGATATGATATGATATGATATGATATGACAAGATATGACCCTACAGAGATGGTTGGGGATATGATATGATATGATATGATATGACCCTACAGAGATGGTTGGGGATATGATATGATATGATATGATATGACCCTACAGAGCTGGTTGGGGATATGATATGATATGATATGATATGATATGACCCTATAGAGATGATTGGGGATATGACCCTATAGAGATCATTGGGGATATGATATGATATGATATGATATGATCCTACAGAGCTGACTGGGGATATGATATGATATGATATGATATGACATGATATGACCCTACAGAGATGATTGGAGATATGATATGATATGATATGACCCTACAGAGATGATTGGAGATATGATATGATATGATATGATCCTACAGAGCTGGTTGGGGATATGATATGATATGATATGATATGACCCTACAGAGCTGGTTAGGGATATGATATGATATCATATCATATCATATCATATGACCCTACAGAGATGGTTGGGGATATGATATGATATGATATGATATGATATGACCCTACAGAGCTGGTTGGGGATATGATATGATATGATATGATATGACATGATATGACATGATATGATATGATATGATATGATATGATATGACATGACCCTACAGAGCTCGTTGGGGATATGATATGATATGATATGATATGACCCTACAGAGCTGGTTGGGGATATGATATGACATGATATGATATGATATGATATGATATGACCCTACAGAGCTCGTTGGGGATATGATATGATATGATATGATATGATATGTGTCACGCCCTGGCCTTAGTATTCTTTGTTTTCTTTATTATTTTAGTTAGGTCAGGGTGTGACATGGGGAATGTTTGTGTTTTGTCGGTTTTGGGGGATTATATGGTAAAGGGGGTGTTGGGTGTATTGTATGGGTTTGTGTGTAGTGCATGTGTCTAGCGTTGTCTATGTTGGTTTAGTTGTTTAGGAGAGTCTATGGTTGCCTGAATGAGTTCCCAATTAGAGACAGCTGATTTCTGTTGTCTCTGATTGGGAGCCATATTTAGGGTAGCCATAGGCTTTCATGTGATGTGGGTAATTGTCTATGTTATACGTTTGTAGCCTGTGTGTGCACGACGTTTGATTAGCTTCACGATCGTTTATTGTTTTGTTTAGTGTGCAAGTGTTTTTGTTTCGTTTTGCCTTCGTCATAAATAAACGAGATGGCGTATTTTCCAAATGCTGCGTTTTGGTCCGTCAATCCTCCACACGATCGTGACAATATGACATGACCCTACAGAGCTCGTTGGGGATATGATATGATATGATATGATATGATATGATATGACCCTACAGAGCTCGTTGGGGATATGATATGATATGATATGACCCTATAGAGATGATTGGGGATATGACCCTATAGAGATCATTGGGGATATGATATGATATGACATGACCCTACAGAGCTGGTTGGGGATATGATATGATATGATATGATATGATATGATATGACCCTACAGAGCTGGTTGGGGATATGATATGACATGATATGATATGATCCTACAGAGCTGACTGGGGATATGATATGATATGATATGACCCTACAGAGCTGGTTGGGGATATGACATGATATGATATGATCCTACAGAGCTGGTTGGGGATATGATATGATATGATATGATATGATATGACATGATATGATATGACCCTACAGAGCTGATTGGGGATATGATATGATATGATATGATATGACCCTACAGAGCTGGTTGGGGAGATGATATGATATGATATGATATGATCCTACAGAGCTGGTTGGGGAGATGATATGATATCATATCATATCATATCATATGATATGACTCTACAGAGCTGGTTGGGGATTAACGTTGCTACACAGCTATTTTCAAGTCTCTCTAAGTCCGGGCTCTGGCTGGCCCACTAAAGGACATTCAAGACTTGTCCCAAAGCAACTCCTGCGTTGTCTTGGCTGTGTGCTTAGCGTCGTTGTCCAGTTGGAAGGTGAGCCTTCGCCCCAGTCTGAGGTCCTGCGCACTCTGGAGCAGGTTTTCATCAAGGATCTCTCTATACTTTGCTCCATTCATCTTTCCCTCGATCCTGACTAGTCTCCCAGTACCTGCCGCTGAAAGATACCTCTACAGCATGATGCTGCCACCACCATGCTCCACCATAGGGAAGTTCCCAGGTTTCCTCCAGACGTGACGCTTGGCATTCAGGCCAAAGAGTTGAATCTTGGTTTCATCAGACCAGAGAATCTTGTTTCTCATGGTCTGGGAGTTTTGTCAAACTCCAAGCGGCCTGTCATGTTTCTTTTACTGAAGAATGGCTTCTTTCTGGCCACTCTACCATAAAGGCCTGATTGATGGATTGCTGCAGAGATGGTTATCCTTCTGTAAGGTTCTCCACAGAGGAGACCATTGGGTTCTTGGTCACCTCCCTGACCAAGGCCCTTCACCCTGATTGCTCAGTTTGTCCGGGCGGCCAGCTCTAGGAAGAGTCCTGGTGGTTTCAAACTTCTTCCATTTAAGAATGATGGAGGCCACTGTGTTCTTGGGGACCTTCAATGCTGCAGACATGTTTTGGTACCCTTCCCCAGATCTGTGCCTTGACACAATCCTGTCTCAGAGCTCTACGGACATTTCCTTTGACCTCAAGGCTTGGTTTTTGCTTTGACATGCACTGTCAACTGTGGGACCTTATATAGACAGGTGTGTACCTTACAATTTACCACAGGTGGACTCCAATCAAGTTGTAGAAACATCTCAAGGATCTTCAATGGAAACAGGATGCACCTGAGCTCAATTTCGAGTCTCACAGCAAAGGGTCTGAATGCTTATGTAAATAAGGTATTTCTGTTTTTATTTTTTCAGCAAAAAAATCTACAAATCTGTATTCGAAATGTCATTATGGGGGTATTGCTGAGGATTTTTTTTTATTCAATTCATTTTAGAATAAGGTTATTACGTAACAAAGTTGAAAAAGTCAAGGGGTCTGAATACTTTCTGAAGGCTCTGTACTTCAACATCAAAGTTAGATAAGACGGAAGTTTATATTGTAAGACAACTTTAAATCTTAGTTTCTTATCCAGATCATCTATATGTTTTATAAACATCAAATCCATATCAATCCAAATGCCTCAGTATTTATATGTGGGAACACGTTCCATTGGAGAACCATCTAATGAGTGGACATACAGTTAATCTGGAACCTTCTCGCTAGAGTTTAACATGATACGATATAATATGATGTGACCCTACAGGCCTGGCACCAGGTACCATCCAGACTGGCACTATGCTGGCACCAGGTACCCTCCAGACTGGCACTATGCTGGCACCAGGTACCCTCCAGACTGGCACTATGCTGGCTGATGGCACCAGGTATCCTCCAGACTGGCACTATGCTGGCACCAGGTACCCTCCAGACTGGCACTATGCTGGCACCAGGTACCCTCCAGACTGGCACTATGCTGGCTCCTGGCACCAGGTATCCTCCAGACTGACGCTATGCTGGCACCAGGTACAATCCAGACTGGCACTATGCTGGCACCAGGTACCATCCAGACTGGCACTATGCTGGCTGCTGCCACCAGGTACCCTCCAGACTGACACTATGCTGGCACCAGGTACCCTCCAGACTGGCACTATGCTGGCTGCTGGCACCAGGTACCATCCAGACTGGCACTATGCTGGCACCAGGTACCCTCCAGACTGGCACTATGCTGGCACCAGGTACCCTCTAGACTGGCACTATGCTGGCACCAGGTACCCTCCAGACTGGCACTATGCTGGCTGCTGGCACCAGGTACCCTCCAGACTTACACTATGCTGGCACCAGGTACCCTCCAGACTGGCACTATGCTGGCACCAGGTACCCTCCAGACTGGCACTATGCTGGCACCAGGTACCCTCCAGACTGACACTATGCTGGCACCAGGTACCCTCCAGACTGGCACTATGCTGGCACCAGGTACCCTCCAGACTGGCACTATGCTGGCACCAGGTACCCTCCAGACTGGCACTATGCTGGCTGCTGGCACCAGGTACCCTCCAGACTGGCACTATGCTGGCTGCTGACACCAGGTACCCTCCAGACTGGCACTATGCTGGCTGCTGCCACCAGGTACCCTCCAGACTGGCACTATGCTGGGTGCTGCCACCAGGTACCCTCCAGACTGACACTATGCTGGCTGCTGGCACCAGGTACCCTCCAGACTGGCACTATGCTCGCTGCTGACACCAGGTACCCTCCAGACTGACACTATGCTGGCTGCTGGCACCAGGTACCATCCAGACTGACACTATGCTGGCTGCTGGCACCAGGTACCCTCCAGACTGGCACTATGCTGGCTCCTGGCACCAGGTACCCTCCAGACTGACACTATGCTGGCTGCTGGCACCAGGTACCCTCCAGACTGGCACTATACTGGCACCAGGTACCCTCCAGACTGGCACTATGCTGGCTGCTGGCACCAGGTACCATCCAGACTGGCACTATGCTGGCTGCTGGCACCAGGTACCCTCCAGACTGGCACTATGCTGACACCAGGTACCCTCCAGACTGGCACTATGCTGGCTGCTGGCACCAGGTACCCTCCAGACTGGCACTATGCTGGCTGCTGGCACCAGGTACCCTCCAGACTGGCACTATGCTGGGTGCTGCCACCAGGTACCCTCCAGACTGGCACTATGCTGGCACCAGGTACCCTCCAGACTGGCACTATGCTGTCTGCTGGCACCAGGTACACTCCAGACTGGCACTATGCTGGCTCCTGGCACCAGGTACCATCCAGACTGACACTATGCTGGCTGCTGACACCAGGTATCCTCCAGACTGGCACTATGCTGGCTGCTGACACCAGGTACCCTCCAGACTGGCACTATGCTGGCTGCTGGCACCAGGTACCCTCCACACTGACACTATGCTGGCACCAGGTACCCTCCAGACTGGCACTATGCTGGCTGCTGGCACCAGGTACCCTCCAGACTGGCACTATGCTGGCACCAGGTACCCTCCAGACTGGCACTATGCTGTCTGCTGGCACCAGGTACCCTCCAGACTGGCACTATGCTGGCACCAGGTACCCTCCACACTGACACTATGCTGGCACCAGGTACCCTCCAGACTGGCACTATGCTGGCTGCTGGCACCAGGTACCCTCCAGACTGGCACTATGCTGGCACCAGGTACCCTCCAGACTGGCACTATGCTGGCTGCTGGCACCAGGTACCCTCCAGACTGGCACTATGCTGGCTCCTGGCACCAGGTACCCTCCAGACTGGCACTATGCTGGCTGCTGGCACCAGGTACCCTCCAGACTGGCACTATGCTGGCTCCTGGCACCAGGTACCATCCAGACTGGCACTATGCTGGCTCCTGGCACCAGGTACCCTCCAGACTGGCACTATGCTGGCTCCTGGCACCAGGTACCCTCCAGACTGGCACTATACTGGCTGCTGGCACCAGGTACCCTCCAGACTGGCACTTTGCTGGCACCAGGTACCCTCCAGACTGGCACTAGGCTGGCACCAGGTACCCTCCAGACTGGCACTATGCTGGCACCAGGTACCCTCCAGACTGACACTATGCTGACACCAGGTATCCTCCAGACTGGCACTATGCTGGCTGCTGGCACCAGGTACCCTCCAGACTGGCACTATGCTGGCTGCTGGCACCAGGTACCCTCCAGACTGGCACTATGCTGGCTGCTGGCACCAGGTACCCTCCAGACTGGCACTATGCTGGCTGCTGCCACCAGTTACCATCCAGACTGGCACTATGCTGGGTGCTGCCACCAGGTACCCTCCAGACTGGCACTATGCTGGCTGCTGCCACCAGGTACCCTCCAGACTGGCACTATGCTGGGTGCTGCCACCAGGTACCCTCCAGACTGGCACTATGCTGGCTGCTGGCACCAGGTACCCTCCAGACTGGCACTATGCTGGCACCAGGTACCCTCCAGACTGGCACTATGCTGGCTGCTGGCACCAGGTACCCTCCAGACTGGCACTATGCTGCCACCAGGTACCCTCCAGACTGGCACTATGCTGGCTGCTGCCACCAGGTACCCTCCAGACTGGCACTATGCTGGCTGCTGGCACCAGGTACCCTCCAGACTGACACTATGCTGGCTGCTGCCACCAGGTACCCTCCAGACTGGCACTATGCTGGCTGCTGGCACCAGGTACCCTCCAGACTGGCACTATGCTGGCTGCTGGCACCAGGTACCATCCAGACTGGCACTATACTGCCACCAGGTACCCTCCAGACTGGCACTATGCTGGGTGCTGGCACCAGGTACCCTCCAGACTGGCACTATGCTGGCTGCTGCCACCAGGTACCATCAAGACTGGCACTATGCTGGCTGCTGGCACCAGGTACCATCCAGACTGGCACTATGCTGGCACCAGGTACCCTCCAGACTGGCACTATGCTGGCACCAGGTATCCTCCAGACTGGCACTATGCTGGGTGCTGGCACCAGGTACCCTCCAGACTGACACTATGCTGGCTGCTGCCACCAGGTACCATCCAGACTGGCGCTATGCTGGCTGCTGCCACCAGGTACCCTCCAGACTGGCACTATACTGCCACCAGGTACCCTCCAGACTGGCACTATGCTGGGTGCTGGCACCAGGTACCCTCCAGACTGGCACTATGCTGGCTGCTGCCACCAGGTACCCATCAAGACTGGCACTATGCTGGCTGCTGGCACCAGGTACCATCCAGACTGGCACTATGCTGGCACCAGGTACCCTCCAGACTGGCACTATGCTGGCACCAGGTACCCTCCAGACTGGCACTATGCTGGCACCAGGTCCCCTCCAGACTGGCACTATGCTGACACCAGGTACCCTCCAGACTGGCACTATGCTGGCTGCTGCCACCAGGTACCCTCCAGACTGGCACTATGCTGGCTGCTGGCACCAGGTCCCCTCCAGACTGGCACTATGCTGACACCAGGTACCCTCCAGACTGGCACTATGCTGGCTGCTGCCACCAGGTACCCTCCAGGCTGCCACTATGCTGGCTGCTGGCACCAGGTACCCTCCAGACTGGCACTATGCTGGCTGCTGGCACCAGGTACCCTCCAGACTGGCACTATGCTGGCACCAGGTACCATCCAGACTGGCACTCTGCTGGCACCAGGTACCCTCCAGACTGGCACTATGCTGACACCAGGTACCCTCCAGACTGGCACTATGCTGTCTGCTGGCACCAGGTCCCCTCCAGACTGACACTATGCTGGGTTAATGATCTGAGAATCCCTGTAGTTTGTCATCATTAGAAACATCCTGCATACTCAGTATTTCTCCGCTTGGCCAGCGTAGTCTGTCATCTGGGCCCAGACTGACCAAGTCATTTCTCCGCTTGGCCAGCGTAGTCTGCCATCTGGGCCCAGACTGGCCAAGTCATTTCTCCGCTTGGCCAGCGTAGTCTGTCATCGGGGCCCAGACTGGCCAAGTCATTTCTCCGCTTGGCCAGCGTCGTCTGCCATCTGGGCCCAGACTGGCCAAGTCATTTCTCCGCTTGGCCAGCGTAGTCTGTCATCAGGGCCCAGACTGGCCAAGTCATTCCTCCGCTTGGCCAGCGTAGACTGCCATCAGGGCCCAGACTGGCCAAGTCATTTCTCCGCTTGGCCAGCGTAGTCTGTCATCAGGGCCCAGACTGGCCAAGTCATTTCTCCGCTTGGCCAGCGTAGTCTGTCATCAGGGCCCAGACTGGCCAAGTCATTTCTCCGCTTGGCCAGCGTAGTCTGTCATCTGGGCCCAGACTGGCCAAGTCATTTCTCCGCTTGGCCAGCGTAGTCTGTCATCTGGGCCCAGACTGGCCAAGTCATTGCTCTGCGACAGAGCATAGCTTTGATGACATCAAAGGGCTTTGAGCTTGTGGCTGCGACTGTCTTCCTACTTGAGCTTCCAGGGGGTCTGAATGTTAAACTGACAACAACATCTTCATGGGCATGTAGCTTCAATGTAGCTTCAATCAGCTCCATGAATGTAATGTATCTCAGGAGTCTGAGGCATTACCTTACTAAGCTGTTGTGCTCCCATGGCTCCTGATGATTACCCACCTGACTCCAGCCTGTCTGAGGGGAGGAGAGGGGGGGGGGGGGAGAGAGAGAGGGAGGGGGGATGGAATCATTAAGAATAGGGTGAGGGTAGAGAGAGACAGAGAGGGAGGGGGGATGGAATCATTAAGAATAGGGTGAGGGTAGAGAGAGACAGAGAGGGAGGGGGGATGGAATCATTAAGAATAGGGTGAGGGTAGAGAGAGACAGAGAGGGAGGGGGGATGGAATCATTAAGAATAGGGTGAGGGTAGAGAGAGACAGAGAGGGAGGGGGGATGGAATCATTAAGAATAGGGTGAGGGTAGAGAGAGACAGAGAGGGAGGGGGGATGGAATCATTAAGAATAGGGTGAGGGTAGAGAGAGACAGAGAGGGAGGGGGGATGGAATCATTAAGAATAGGGTGAGGGTAGAGAGAGACAGAGAGAGAGAGGGGATGGAATCATTAAGAATAGGGTGAGGGTAGAGAGGTGAGTGAGAAAGAGAGGGAGGGATTTTTATTTGACCTTTATTTAACTAGGCAAGTCAGTTAAGAACAAATTCTTATTTTCAATGAGGGCCTAGGAACAGTGGGTTAACTGCCTTGTTCAGGGGCAGAACATCAGATTTTTACCTTGTCAGCTTGGGGATTCGATCTTGCGATTTTTCAATTACTGGCCCAACGCACTAACCACTAGGCTACCTCCCGTCCCAAGATGGGGGTAGAGGGAGAGAGAGAGTTGTGAGTGAAAAGGAGAGAGAGAGAGGTGAGTGAGAAGGAGAGAGAGAGAGAGGTGAGTGAGAAGGAGAGAGAGGTGAGTGAGAAGGAGAGAGAGGTGAGTGAGAAGGAGAGAGAGGTGAGTGAGAAGGTGAGAGAGGTGAGTGAGAAGGGGAGAGAGAGGTGAGTGAGAAGGGGGGAGAGAGAGGTGAGTGAGAAGGAGAGAGAGGTGAGTGAGAAGGAGAGAGAGAGAGATAGAGAGGTGAGTGAGAAGGAGAGAGAGGTGAGTGAGAAGGAGAGAGAGGTGAGTGAGAAGGTGAGAGAGGTGAGTGAGAAGGGGAGAGAGAGGTGAGTGAGAAGGGGGGAGAGAGAGGTGAGTGAGAAGGAGAGAGAGGTGAGTGAGAAGGAGAGAGAGAGAGATAGAGAGGTGAGTGAGAAGGAGAGAGAGGTGAGTGAGAAGGAGAGAGAGGTGAGTGAGAAGGTGAGAGAGGTGAGTGAGAAGGAGAGAGAGAGGTGAGTGAGAAGGAGAGAGAGAGGTGAGTGAGAAGGAGAGAGAGAGGTGAGTGAGAAGGAGAGAGAGAGGTGAGTGAGAAGGAGAGAGAGAGGTGAGTGAGAAGGAGAGAGAGAGGTGAGTGAGAAGGAGAGAGAGAGGTGAGTGAGAAGGAGAGAGAGAGGTGAGTGAGAAGGAGAGAGAGAGGTGAGTGAGAAGGAGAGAGAGAGGTGAGTGAGAAGGAGAGGGAGAGGTGAGTGAGAAGGCGAGAGAGAGAGAGGTGAGTGAGAAGGCGAGAGAGAGAGAGGTGAGTGAGAAGGCGAGAGAGAGAGAGGTGAGTGAGAAGGCGAGAGAGAGAGAGGTGAGTGAGGAGGAGAGAGAGAGGTGAGTGAGAAGGAGAGAGATAGGTGAGTGAGAAGGAGAGAGAGATAGGTGAGTGAGAAGGAGAGAGAGATAGGTGAGTGAGAAGGAGAGAGAGATAGGTGAGTGAGAAGGAGAGAGAGAGATAGGTGAGTGAGAAGGGGAGAGAGAGGTGAGTGAGAAGGGGGGAGAGAGAGGTGAGTGAGAAGGAGAGAGAGGTGAGTGAGAAGGAGAGAGAGAGAGATAGAGAGGTGAGTGAGAAGGAGAGAGAGGTGAGTGAGAAGGAGAGAGAGGTGAGTGAGAAGGAGAGAGAGGTGAGTGAGAAGGAGAGAGAGAGGTGAGTGAGAAGGGGGGAGAGAGAGGTGAGTGAGAAGGAGAGAGAGGTGAGTGAGAAGGAGAGAGAGAGAGATAGAGAGGTGAGTGAGAAGGAGAGAGAGGTGAGTGAGAAGGAGAGAGAGGTGAGTGAGAAGGTGAGAGAGGTGAGTGAGAAGGAGAGAGAGAGGTGAGTGAGAAGGAGAGAGAGAGGTGAGTGAGAAGGAGAGAGAGAGGTGAGTGAGAAGGAGAGAGAGAGGTGAGTGAGAAGGAGAGAGAGAGGTGAGTGAGAAGGAGAGAGAGAGGTGAGTGAGAAGGAGAGAGAGAGGTGAGTGAGAAGGAGAGAGAGAGGTGAGTGAGAAGGAGAGAGAGAGGTGAGTGAGAAGGAGAGGGAGAGGTGAGTGAGAAGGAGAGAGAGAGGTGAGTGAGAAGGCGAGAGAGAGAGAGGTGAGTGAGAAGGCGAGAGAGAGAGAGGTGAGTGAGAAGGCGAGAGAGAGGTGAGTGAGGAGGAGAGAGAGAGGTGAGTGAGAAGGAGAGAGATAGGTGAGTGAGAAGGAGAGAGAGATAGGTGAGTGAGAAGGAGAGAGAGATAGGTGAGTGAGAAGGAGAGAGAGATAGGTGAGTGAGAAGGAGAGAGAGAGATAGGTGAGTGAGAAGGGGAGAGAGAGGTGAGTGAGAAGGGGGGAGAGAGAGGTGAGTGAGAAGGAGAGAGAGGTGAGTGAGAAGGAGAGAGAGGTGAGTGAGAAGGAGAGAGAGAGAGATAGAGAGGTGAGTGAGAAGGAGAGAGAGGTGAGTGAGAAGGAGAGAGAGGTGAGTGAGAAGGAGAGAGAGGTGAGTGAGAAGGTGAGAGAGGTGAGTGAGAAGGAGAGAGAGAGGTGAGTGAGAAGGAGAGAGAGAGGTGAGTGAGAAGGAGAGAGAGAGGTGAGTGAGAAGGAGAGAGAGAGGTGAGTGAGAAGGAGAGAGAGAGGTGAGTGAGAAGGAGAGAGAGAGGTGAGTGAGAAGGAGAGAGAGAGGTGAGTGAGAAGGAGAGAGAGAGGTGAGTGAGAAGGAGAGAGAGAGGTGAGTGAGAAGGAGAGGGAGAGGTGAGTGAGAAGGAGAGAGAGAGGTGAGTGAGAAGGCGAGAGAGAGAGAGGTGAGTGAGAAGGCGAGAGAGAGAGAGGTGAGTGAGAAGGCGAGAGAGAGGTGAGTGAGGAGGAGAGAGAGAGGTGAGTGAGAAGGAGAGAGATAGGTGAGTGAGAAGGAGAGAGAGATAGGTGAGTGAGAAGGAGAGAGAGATAGGTGAGTGAGAAGGAGAGAGAGATAGGTGAGTGAGAAGGAGAGAGAGAGATAGGTGAGTGAGAAGGAGAGAGAGATAGGTGAGTGAGTGAGAAGGAGAGAGAGATAGGAGAGAGAGATAGGTGAGTGAGAAGGAGAGAGAGAGGTGAGAAAATGAGGGAGAGAAATAGTGTAATGAATAAAAGGGGTGCGGCTTCTGTCTGGGAAGGAGAGAGATGATATCATTCAGTGGATGGGGACTGAAAGAGATAGATGGAGACAGACTGAAAGAGAGAGACGGAGACAGACTGAAAGAGAGAGATGGAGACAGACTGAAAGAGAGAGATGGAAACAGACTGAAAGAGAGAGACGGAGACAGACTGAAAGAGAGAGATGGAGACAGACTGAAAGAGAGAGATGGAGACAGACTGAAAGAGAGAGATGGAGACAGACTGAAAGAGATAGATGGAGACAGACTGAAAGAGAGAGATGGAAACAGACTGAAAGAGAGAGATGGAGACAGACTGAAAGAGAGAGATGGAGACAGACTGAAAGAGATAGATGGAGACAGACTGAAAGAGATAGATGGAGACTGAAAGAGATAGATGGAGACAGACTGAAAGAGAGCGATGGAGACAGACTGAAAGAGAGAGATGGAGACAGACTGAAAGAGAGAGATGGAGACAGACTGAAAGAGAGAGATGGAGACAGACTGAAAGAGAGAGATGGAGACAGACTGAAAGAGAGAGATGGAGAGAGAAAGAGAGAGATGGAAACAGACTGAAAGAGAGAGATAAAGAGAGAGATGGAGACAGACTGAAAGAGAGAGATGGAGACAGACTGAAAGAGAGAGATGGAAACAGACTGAAAGAGACAGATGGAGAGAGAAAGAGAGAGATGGAGACAGACTGAAAGAGAGAGATAAAGAGAGAGATGGAGACAGACTGAAAGAGAGAGATGGAGACAGACTGAAAGAGAGAGATGGAGACAGACTGAAAGAGAGAGATGGAAACAGACTGAAAGAGAGAGATGGAGACAGACTGAAAGAGAGAGATGGAGACAGACTGAAAGAGAGAGATGGAGAGAGAAAGAGAGAGATGCAGAGAGACTAGACTACCAACCTCTAACAGGCTGTTTACAGTTTAGTCATTTAACAGACATTCTTTTCCAGAGTGACTTACAAGCCCAGGTAGGGTTAAGTGCCTTGATCAAGGACACAGACAGATTGTTTACCTCGTCAGCTCGGGGATTCAAACCAGCAACCTTTTGGTTACTACCCCAACCTCTGAACCGCTAGGCTACTTGCAACCCGTTCACTGCTGCCAGTCAGCAAGACCTTTATAGATTCCTCTAGACACCTAGTCCGTAATCCAACTATCACCCTATTCCCTAGACTGTATAGTGAACCACTACCCTATGGCGCTGGTCTAAAATAGTGTACTACGTAGGGATTAGGATGCCATATGGGACTAATACATTGAGCCCGATAGGCATTCAGGATTCACCGGCTTTATTAAGGAGAAAGGCAGGCCACATGGAGTAGCTGAAACCTGACTCTTAAGATGAATCTGTGTACATTACACCCACATATAAACACTACACACATATAAACACTACACACATATAAACACTCCCACATATAAACACACCCACATATAAACACACCCACATATAAACACACCCACATATCAACACACCCACATATAAACACACCCACATATCAACACACCCACATATAAACACACCCACATATCAACACACCCACATATCAACACACCCACATATAAACACACCCACATATAAACACACCCACATATCAACACACCCACATATAAACACACCCACATATAAACACACCCACATATAAACACTCCCACATATAAACACACCCATATATAAACACACCCACATATAAACACACCCATATATAAACACACCCACATATAAACACACCCACATATATAAACACTCCCACATATAAACACACCCACATATAAACACACCCACATATATAAACACTCCCACATATATAAACACACCCACATATAAACACACCCACATATAAACACACCCACATATAAACACACCCACATATAAACACTCCCACATATAAACACACCCACATATAAACACACCCACATATAAACACACCCATATATAAACACACCCACATATAAACACACCCACATATAAACACACCCACATATAAACACTACACACATATAAACACTCCCACATATAAACACACCCACATATAAACACTACACACATATAAACACTCCCACATATAAACACACCCACATATAAACACACCCACATATAAACACTCCCACATATGACCACACCCACATATGACCACACCCACATATATAAACACACCCACATATATAAACACACCCACATATAAACACACCCACATATAAACACACCCATATATAAACACACCCACATATAATCACTCAGATGTTAAATGCTCGTGTTCCTAGCTCCAACAGCGCAGTAAAATCTAACAATTCAGAACAAAACACATAAATATAAAAGTAAAAGAATGGAATTAAAAAATATATAAATATTAGGATGAGCAATGTCTGAGTCCAGAGTATAAAAAATAAATGTTTTATTATTATTTATTTTTTAATATGAACAAATTCTTATTTACTTTGATGGCCTACCAAAAGGCAAAAGGCCTCCTGTGGGGACGGGGGCTGGAATTAAACATAAACACCCACATCACGACAAGAGAGACACCCCAACACTACATAGAGACCTAAGACAACAACACAGCATGGTAGCAACGCACCCCAACACTACATAGAGACCTAAGACAACAACACAGCATGGTAGCAACGCACCCCAACACTACATAGAGACCTAAGACAACAACACAGCATGGTAGCAACGCACCCCAACACTACATAGAGACCTAAGACAACAACACAGCATGGTAGCAACGCACCCCAACACTACATAGAGACCTAAGACAACAACACAGCATGGTAGCAACGCACCCCAACACTACATAGAGACCTAAGACAACAACACAGCATGGTAGCAACGCACCCCAACACTACATAGAGACCTAAGACAACAACACAGCATGGTAGCAACGCACCCCAACACTACATAGAGACCTAAGACAACAACATAGCATGGTAAAAACACATGACAACACAGCATGGCAGCAACACATGACAACACAGCATGGCAGCAACACATGACAACACAGCATGGCAGCAACACATGACAACACAGCATGGCAGCAACACATGACAACACAGCATGGTAACAACACATGACAACACAGCATGGTAACAACACATGACAACACAGCATGGCAGCAACACATGACAACACAGCATGGTAACAACACATGACAACACAGCATGGTAACAACACATGACAACACAGCATGGTAGCAACACATGACAACACAGCATGGCAGCAACACATGACAACACAGCATGGTAACAACACATGACAACACAGCATGGCAGCAACACATGACAACACAGCATGGCAGCAACACATGACAACATAGCATGGCAGCAACACATGACAACACAGCATGGCAGCAACACATGACAACACAGCATGGTAGTAACACATGACAACACAGCATGGTAGCAACACATGACAACACAGCATGGTAGTAACACATGACAACACAGCATGGTAGCAACACATGACAACACAGCATGGTAGTAACACATGACAACACAGCATGGTAGTAACACATGACAACACAGCATGGTAGCAACACATGACAACACAGCATTGGAGTAACACATGACAACACAGCGTGGTAGCAACACATGACAACACAGCATGGTAGTAACACATGACAACACAGCATGGTAGCAACACATGACAACACAGCATGGTAGCAACACATGACAACACAGCATGGTAGCAACACATGACAACACAACATGGTAACAACACATGACAACACAGCATGGTAGCAACACATGACAACACAGCATGGTAGCAACACATGACAACACAGCATGGTAACAACACATGACAACACAGCATGGCAGCAACACATGACAACACAGCATGGTAGCAACACATGACAACACAGCATGGTAGAAACACATAACAACACAGCATGGTAACAACACATGACAACACAGCATGGTAGCAACACATGACAACACAGCATGGTAGAAACACATAACAACACAGCATAGTAACAACACATGACAACACAGCATGGTAGCAACACATGACAACACAGCATGGTAGAAACACATAACAACACAGCATGGTAACAACACATGACAACACAGCATGGTAGCAACACATGACAACACAGCATGGCAGCAACACATGACAACACAGCATGGTAGCAACACATGACAACACAGCATGGTAGCAACACATGACAACACAGCATGGTAGCAACACATGACAACACAGCATGGTAACAACACATGACAACACAGCATGGTAGCAACACATGACAACACAGCATGGTAGTAACACATGACAACACAGCATGGTAGCAACACATGACAACACAGCATGGTAGTAACACATGACAACACAGCATGGTAGCAACACATGACAACACAGCATGGTAGTAACACATGACAACACAGCATGGTAGTAACACATGACAACACAGCATGGTAGCAACACATGACAACACAGCATTGGAGTAACACATGACAACACAGCATGGTAGCAACACATGACAACACAGCATGGTAGCAACACATGACAACACAACATGGTAACAACACATGACAACACAGCATGGTAGCAACACATGACAACACAGCATGGTAGCAACACATGACAACACAGCATGGTAACAACACATGACAACACAGCATGGTAGAAACACATAACAACACAGCATGGTAACAACACATGACAACACAGCATGGTAGCAACACATGACAACACAGCATGACAACACAGCATGGTAGCAACACATGATAACACAGCATGTTAGCAACACATGACAACACAGCATGGTAGCAACACATGACAACACAGCATGGTAGCAACACATGACAACACAGCATGGTAGCAACACATGACAACACAGCATAGTAACAACACATGACAACACAGCATGGTAGCAACACATGACAACACAGCATGGTAGCAACACATGACAACACAGCATGGCAGCAACACATGACAACACAGCATGGCAGCAACACATGACAACACAGCATGGCAGCAACACATGACAACACAGCATGGTAGTAACACATGACAACACAGCATGGTAGCAACACATGACAACACAGCATGGTAGTAACACATGACAACACAGCATGGTAGCAACACATGACAACACAGCATGGTAGTAACACATGACAACACAGCATGGTAGTAACACATGACAACACAGCATGGTAGCAACACATGACAACACAGCATTGGAGTAACACATGACAACACAGCGTGGTAGCAACACATGACAACACAGCATGGTAGTAACACATGACAACACAGCATGGTAGCAACACATGACAACACAGCATGGTAGCAACACATGACAACACAGCATGGTAGCAACACATGACAACACAACATGGTAACAACACATGACAACACAGCATGGTAGCAACACATGACAACACAGCATGGTAGCAACACATGACAACACAGCATGGTAACAACACATGACAACACAGCATGGCAGCAACACATGACAACACAGCATGGTAGCAACACATGACAACACAGCATGGTAGAAACACATAACAACACAGCATGGTAACAACACATGACAACACAGCATGGTAGCAACACATGACAACACAGCATGGTAGAAACACATAACAACACAGCATAGTAACAACACATGACAACACAGCATGGTAGCAACACATGACAACACAGCATGGTAGAAACACATAACAACACAGCATGGTAACAACACATGACAACACAGCATGGTAGCAACACATGACAACACAGCATGGCAGCAACACATGACAACACAGCATGGTAGCAACACATGACAACACAGCATGGTAGCAACACATGACAACACAGCATGGTAGCAACACATGACAACACAGCATGGTAACAACACATGACAACACAGCATGGTAGCAACACATGACAACACAGCATGGTAGTAACACATGACAACACAGCATGGTAGCAACACATGACAACACAGCATGGTAGTAACACATGACAACACAGCATGGTAGCAACACATGACAACACAGCATGGTAGTAACACATGACAACACAGCATGGTAGTAACACATGACAACACAGCATGGTAGCAACACATGACAACACAGCATTGGAGTAACACATGACAACACAGCATGGTAGCAACACATGACAACACAGCATGGTAGCAACACATGACAACACAACATGGTAACAACACATGACAACACAGCATGGTAGCAACACATGACAACACAGCATGGTAGCAACACATGACAACACAGCATGGTAACAACACATGACAACACAGCATGGTAGAAACACATAACAACACAGCATGGTAACAACACATGACAACACAGCATGGTAGCAACACATGACAACACAGCATGACAACACAGCATGGTAGCAACACATGATAACACAGCATGTTAGCAACACATGACAACACAGCATGGTAGCAACACATGACAACACAGCATGGTAGCAACACATGACAACACAGCATGGTAGCAACACATGACAACACAGCATAGTAACAACACATGACAACACAGCATGGTAGCAACACATGACAACACAGCATGGTAGCAACACATGACAACACAGCATGGCAGCAACACATGACAACACAGCATGGCAGCAACACATGACAACACAGCATGGTAACAACACATGACAACACAGCGAGGTAGCAACACAACATGGCAGCAACACATGACAACACAGCATGGTAGCAACACATGACAACACAGCATGGCAGCAACACATGACAACACAGCATGGTAGCAACACATGACAACACAGCATGGTAGTAACACATGACAACACAGCATGGTAGCAACACATGACAACACAGCATGGTAGTAACACATGACAACACAGCATGGTAGCAACACATGACAACACAGCATGGTAGTAACACATGACAACACAGCATGGTAGTAACACATGACAACACAGCATGGTAGCAACACATGACAACACAGCATTGGAGTAACACATGACAACACAGCATGGTAGCAACACATGACAACACAGCATGGTAGCAACACATGACAACACAACATGGTAACAACACATGACAACACAGCATGGTAGCAACACATGACAACACAGCATGGTAGCAACACATGACAACACAGCATGGTAACAACACATGACAACACAGCATGGTAGAAACACATAACAACACAGCATGGTAACAACACATGACAACACAGCATGGTAGCAACACATGACACCACAGCATGACAACACAGCATGGTAGCAACACATGATAACACAGCATGGTAGCAACACATGACAACACAGCATGGTAGCAACACATGACAACACAGCATGGTAGCAACACATGACAACACAGCATGGTAGCAACACATGACAACACAGCATGGTAGTAACACATGACAACACAGCATGGTAACAACACATGACAACACAGCATGGTAGCAACACATGACAACACAGCATGGTAGCAACACATGACAACACAGCATGGTAGCAACACATGACAACACAACATGGTAGCAACACAACATGGTAGAAGCAAAAAACATGGTACAAACATTATTGGGCACAGTCAACAGCACAACGGGCAAGAAGGTAGAGACAGCAATATATCATGCAAAGCAGCCACAACTGTCAGTAAGAGTCCATGATTGAGTCTTTGAATGAAGAGATTGAGATAAAACTGTCCAGTTTGAGTGTTTGTTGCAGCTCGTTCCAGTCGCTAGCTGCAGCGAACTGAAAAGAGGAGCGACCCAGGGATGTGTGTGCTTTGGGGACCTACGAGTAAGGCCTGAGCACAAATGACAGATGATTGGTTAAAGAGTATGGATGACAGGAAGTTAGTTGGTGCGGTGATGCTAGATTTCAGTGCTGCTGTTGATGTAATTGATCATGAACTGTTACTCTCAAATGTTATGTTCTTTAATGGTAGCTTTTCAAACAGTAAAGATATACACTGTGGTGTTCCTCAAGGAAGCTGCCTAGGCCCACTTCTCTACTCTTATCTTTACTAATGATTTACCTTCAGTAATGTTACCCCAATTTGTAAGTCGCTCTGGATAAGAGCGTCTGCTAAATGACTTAAATGTAAATGTAAATGTAATGAACAAAGCAAGAGTGGTCATGTATGCTGATGCCTCTACAATGTATAACGCAGCATCAGAATGTAATGAGCTAACGGATGTACTGAGCAGTGAACTAAGAAGGGTGTCTGAGTGGGTTGATATGAACAAATTGGTGTTGAACATTTCTAAAACTGAATGTATTGTATTTGGTTCAAGATATATGCTTGATGATGATCCCCAGTTGAATTTGTCGATGAACAGAACCCATGTAGAGCAAGTGAAAAAAACAACACTACTAGGCGTTATGTTGGACGCAGCTTTATCCTGGTCAGAACACATAAATCATATTGTTATTATGTTGGACGCAGCTTTATCCTGGTCAGAACACATAAATCATATTGTTATTAAGATGGGTAAGGGAATTTCTGTTACAAGAAAATGTTCAGAGTATGTAACATCTAGCACACTGAATCAGGTGATTCAATCCCTGGTCCTATCACACTTAGAGTACTGTCCAGTTATATGGTCAATCCCTGGTCCTATCACACTTAGAATACTGTCCAGTTATATGGTCAATCCCTGGTCCTATCACACTTAGAGTACTGTCCAGTTATATGGTTAATCCCTGGTCCTATCACACTTAAAGTACTGTCCAGTTATATGGTCAATCCCTGGTCCTATCACACTTAGAATACTGTCCAGTTATATGGTCAATCCCTGGTTCTATCACACTTAGAGTACTGTCCAGTTATATGGTTAATCCCTGGTCCTATCACACTTAAAGTACTGTCCAGTTATATGGTCAATCCCTGGTCCTATCACACTTAGAGTACTGTCCAGTTATATGGTCAATCCCTGGTCCTATCACACTTAGAGTACTGTCCAGTTATATGGTCAATCCCTGGTCCTATCACACTTAGAGTACTGCCCAGTTATATGGTCAATCCCTGGTCCTGTCACACTTAGAGTACTGCCCAGTTATATGGCCAATCCCTGGTCCTATCACACTCTCTCTCTCTTCTCTCTCTCTCTCTCCTCTCTCTTCTCTCTCTCTCTTCTCTCTCTTCTCTCTCTTCTCTCTCTTCTCTCTCTTCTCTCTCTCTCTTCTCTCTCTCTCTCTCTTCTCTCTCTCTCTCTCTCTTCTCTCTCTTCTCTCTCTTCTCTCTCTTCTCTCTCTCTCTTCTCTCTCTCTCTCTTCTCTCTCTTCTCTCTCTTCTCTCTCTCTCTCTTCTCTCTCTTCTCTCTCTCTCTCTCCTCTCTCTTCTCTCTCTCTCTCTCTTCTCTCTCTCTCTCTTCTCTCTCTTCTCTCCCTTCTCTCTCTTCTCTCTCACTCTCTTCTCTCTCAATTCAATTCAATTCAATTCAATTTGCTTTATTGGCATGACGTAACAATGTACATATTGCCAAAGCTTATTTACAATATAAAAATGAGAATCAAAATGGTCAACGGGACAACAGTAACAACAATAACTAAGTGTCAAAATAACCAACACATTCAACAATAACAATAAACATACAGTAGAGTACATGTGCAGGTTGATTGGTCTGTCAGACACTGTCCCTCAACTTATGGCAGGCAGCAATGTAGTGCGCTGCCAACCCACAGCTCTCTGCGTCCTCCCCCAACAGGACGGGTAGCCTATCCTCATCAGAGAGGTCTTTGAAACCTTGAATAAGAGTTTCAAATTTGGGGAAATGACACTCTCTAATTGTTTTATATTTTTGACATTTTGTCAGGAAATGCAGCTCCGTCTCAGGTTCTGCTGTTGTGCAGTGGTTGCACAGCCTTTCCTCTACAGGGAGCCAGGTTTTCCTGTGTCTACCCTTCTCAATGGCAAGGCTGTGCTCACTGAGCCTGTACTTTGTCAAGGTTTTTCTAAGGTTTTGATCAGTAACCATAGTCAAATAGTCTCTCTCTCTCTCCTCTCTCTTCTCTCTCTCTCTCTCTTCTCTCTCTCTCTCTTCTCTCTCTTCTCTCTCTTCTCTCTCTGTCTCTCTCTTCTCTCTCTGTCTCTCTCTGTCTCTCTCTGTCTCTCTCTCTCTCTCACTAAAGCATAGTCTAAATTGAAATCAAATCAAAACTTATTGGCCTCTTACACAGATTTGCATATGTAATCGCAGGTGCAGCGAAATGCTTGTGTTTGTATCTCCAACAGTGTATATGACCCGGTGTTCCTCTCTCTGTGTGTCCCAGATCCTGGAGAAGAGTATGCGTTTGGAGTGTAACTGTCATGGAGTGTCAGGATCCTGCACCACTAGGACGTGTTGGACCACGCTGCCTATGTTCCGCCAGCTGGGGTACACGCTGAGGGACAAGTACAACCAGGCCGTGCACGTAGAACCGGTACGCGCCACGCGACACAAACGACCCACCTTCCTGAAGGTCAAGAAGGTCCACTCCTACAGGAAACCCATGGACACAGACTTGGTGTACGTAGAGAGGAGCCCTAACTACTGCGAGGCCGACCTGGTCACGGGCAGCATGGGTACCCACGGGAGGGCATGCAACAAGACTAATGGCTGTGACCTGATGTGTTGTGGACGAGGTTACGACACTCACCAGTACTCTAGAGTCTGGCAATGCAACTGCAACTTTCTCTGGTGCTGCTATGTGAAGTGTAATACCTGCAGAGAGAGGACAGAGGTATACACCTGTAAATAAGAGTTATATGTGGGTTACAGTATCTTATCATTTAGGGGGTGGAGACTTCACTAGTCTCCTTAGTATCTTATAATTTAGGGGTGGAGACTTCACTAGTCTCTTTAGTATCTTATCATTTAGGGGTGGAGACTTCACTAGTCTCCTTAGTATCTTATCATTTATGGGGTGGAGACTTCACTAGTCTCCTTAGTATCTTATCATTTAGGGGGGGTGGAGACTTCACTAGTCTCTTTAGTATCTTATCATTTAGGGGGGGTGGAGACTTCACTAGTCTCTTTAGTATCTTATCATTTAGGGGGGTGGAGACTTCACTAGTCTCTTTAGTATCTCATCATTTAAGGGGTGGAGACTTCCTTCACTAGTCTCCTTAGTATCTTATCATTTAGGGGGGGTGGAGACTTCACTAGTCTCCTTAGTATCTTATCATTTAGGGGGGGGTGGAGACTTCACTAGTCTCTTTAGTATCTTATCATTTAGGGGTGGAGACTTCACTAGTCTCCTTAGTATCTTATAATTTAGGGGTGGAGACTTCACTAGTCTCCTTAGTGTCTTATCATTTATGGGGTGGAGACTTCACTAGTCTCCTTAGTATCTTATCATTTAGGGGGGGTGGAGACTTCACTAGTCTCTTTAGTATCTTATCATTTAGGGGGGGTGGAGACTTCACTAGTCTCTTTAGTATCTTATCATTTAGGGGGGTGGAGACTTCACTAGTCTCTTTAGTATCTCATCATTTAAGGGGTGGAGACTTCCTTCACTAGTCTCCTTAGTATCTTATCATTTAGGGGGGGTGGAGACTTCACTAGTCTCCTTAGTATCTTATCATTTAGGGGGGGGTGGAGACTTCACTAGTCTCCTTAGTATCTTATCATTTAGGGGGGGGGTGGAGACTTCACTAGTCTCCTTAGTATCTTATCATTTAGGGGGGGGTGGAGACTTCACTAGTCTCCTTAGTATCTTATCATTTAGGGGGGTGGAGACTTCACTAGTCTCTTTAGTATCTCATCATTTAGGGGGGTGGAGACTTCACTAGTCTCCTTAGTATCTTATCATTTAGGGGTGGAGACTTCACTAGTCTCCTTAGTATCTTATCATTTAGGGGGGGGGTGGAGACTTCACTAGTCCCCTTAGTATCTTATCATTTAGGGGGGTGGAGACTTCACTAGTCTCTTTAGTATCTTATCATTTAGGGGGGTGGAGACTTCACTAGTCTCCTTAGTATCTTATCATTTTGGGAGGTGGAGACTTCACTAGTCTCCTTAGTATCTTATCATTTAGGGGGGTGGAGACTTCACTAGTCTCTTTAGTATCTCATCATTTAGGGGTGGAGACTTCACTAGTCTCCTTAGTATCTTATCATTTAGGGGGGTGGAGACTTCACTATTCTCCTTAGTATCTTATCATTTAGGGGTGGAGACTTCACTAGTCTCCTTAGTATCTTATCTCATACATATCTCCCTAGAACCTAATTCCGCTTCTGTCACAATTAAGTGTTCATAAGTCTGAGAGAGAGAGGCTTATTTCAGTGACAGGGATGTCTGTGGTTGACATGGATGTTACAATGATAGGAGTGGAGAGTAAGAGATGTATGGTATCTTCTGGTCTGTTCATGGAAATACTGTTTACTAGGATGACTTCCTGTGCTACTGGACTACTACAACACTGGACTACTATTGCACAAACTCCCTGCTCCTTCAGTCACAAGCTGGTCCTTCGAGCCGGATGATAGACTTCCCTTATCACTGCTTTGATGGCCCAGAACTGGACAATAGAACTACAATAGAAATGGACGTAGAAATAGAAATACAATAGAATACAATAGAAATACATCTAGCATGGCCCAGAACTACTGCTCTACTGACTGGATATCTACAGTGCCATGGCCCAGAACTACTGCTCTACTGACTATACATCTAGCATGGCCCAGAACTACTGCTCTACTGACTGGATATCTACAGTGCCATGGCCCAGAACTACTGCTCTACTGACTATACATCTTGCATGGCCCAGAACTACTGCTCTACTGACTGGATATCTACAGTGCCATGGCCCAGAACTACTGCTCTACTGACTATACATCTAGCATGGCCCAGAACTACTGCTCTACTGACTGGATATCTACAGTGCCATGGCCCAGAACTACTGCTCTACTGACTGGATATCTACAGTGCCATGGCCCAGAACTACTGCTCTACTGACTATACATCTAGCATGGCCCAGAACTACTGCTCTACTGACCGGATATCTACAGTGCCATGGCCCAGAACTACTGCTCTACTGACTATACATCTAGCATGGCCCAGAACTACTGCTCTACTGACTATACATCTAGCATGGCCCAGAACTACTGCTCTACTGACTGGATATCTACAGTGCCATGGCCCAGAACTACTGCTCTACTGACTATACATCTAGCATGGCCCAGAACTACTGCTCTACTGACCGGATATCTACAGTGCCATGGCCCAGAACTACTGCTCTACTGACTATACATCTAGCAAGGCCCAGAACTACTGCTCTACTAACTATACATCTAGCATGGCCCAGAACTACTGCTCTACTGACTGGATATCTACAGTGCCATGGCCCAGAACTACTGCTCTACTGACTATACATCTAGCATGGCCCAGAACTACTGCTCTACTGACTGGATATCTACAGTGCCGTGGCCCAGAACTACTGCTCTACTGACTATACATCTAGCATGGCCCAGAACTACTGCTCTACTGACTAGATATCTACAGTGCCATGGCCCAGAACTACTGCTCTACTGACCGGATATCTACAGTGCCATGGCCCAGAACTGGACAGAGCTGCCTCTGTGGATGACAGTGACTGTTGTAGCTTGTAATGGATCCCTACCTGTTCAGTGAGTCTTTGGCAGGTGGATTGACATTATCCATGTCTGAAGTCTGGTTTGCCTACTACCTACTTAAACTACGTACTAATCATATGACATACTATTTACAACATTTAGCAAAAAGGTATGCAGTAAGCAACAAATATCAGCATGCTAGAAACCTCCTACTGAGAATATCAGAGTGCTAGGCTCCTCCTACTGAGAATATCAGCATGCTAGGCTCCTCCTACTGAGAATATCAGCATGCTAGGCTCCTCCTACGGAGAATATCAGCATGCTAGGCTCCTCCTACTGAGAATATCAGAGTGCTAGGCTCCTCCTACTGAGAATATCAGAGTGCTAGGCTCCTCCTACTGAGAATATCAGAGTGCTAGGCTCCTCCTACTGAGAATATCAGCATGCTAGGCTCCTCCTACGGAGAATATCAGCATGCTTGGCTCCTCCTACTGAGAATAGCAGCATGCTAGGCTCCTCCTACTGATAATATCAGCATGCTAGGCTCCTCCTACTGAGAATATCAGCATGCTAGGCTCCTCCTACTGAGAATATCAGAGTGCTAGGCTCCTCCTACTGATAATATCAGCATGCTAGGCTCCTCCTACTGAGAATATCAGCATGCTAGGCTCCTCCTACTGAGAATATCAGAGTGCTAGGCTCCTCCTACTGATAATATCAGCATGCTAGGCTCCTCCTACTGATAATATCAGCATGCTAGGCTCCTCCTACGGAGAATATCAGCATGCTTGGCTCCTCCTACTGAGAATAGCAGCATGCTAGGCTCCTCCTACTGATAATATCAGCATGCTAGGCTCCTCCTACTGAGAATATCAGCATGCTAGGCTCCTCCTACTGAGAATATCAGAGTGCTAGGCTCCTCCTACTGATAATATCAGCATGCTAGGCTCCTCCTACTGATAATATCAGCATGCTAGGCTCCTCCTACGGAGAATATCAGCATGCTTGGCTCCTCCTACTGAGAATATCAGCATGCTAGGCTCCTCCTACTGATAATATCAGCATGCTAGGCTCCTCCTACGGAGAATAGCAGCATGCTAGGCTCCTCCTACTGATAATATCAGCATGCTAGGCTCCTCCTACTGAGAATATCAGCATGCTAGGCTCCTCCTACTGATAATATCAGCATGCTAGGCTCCTCCTACTGAGAATATCAGAGTGCTAGGCTCCTCCTACTGAGAATATCAGAGTGCTAGGCTCCTCCTACTGAGAATATCAGCATGCTAGGCTCCTCCTACTGAGAATATCAGCATGCTAGGCTCCTCCTACTGATAATATCAGCATGCTAGGCTCCTCCTACTGAGAATATCAGAGTGCTAGGCTCCTCCTACTGAGAATATCAGCATGCTAGGCTCCTCCTACTGAGAATATCAGCATGCTAGGCTCCTCCTACTGATAATATCAGCATGCTAGGCTCCTCCTACTGAGAATGCATAATCTAATGCTGAATTCTGTTGATTCCTGCCATTCATTCATTTTGGTACAGCGTGTCACTGTGATTATCAGCTGTTGTCAGACACACGTCGGTCTTGAAAGACGATTCTCTCCCTCAGTAGAGTGCAGTGAATTCTACTAGATGAAAAGCCTAACTGAGTATGACATCCTGGCATTTAAAGCATACTACATTTTTGAAATTTCACATACTATAAACCTTTTTCCCCCCGCCTACGATTTAGAAGAAGCAAGTACGGTTAGTCAGACACACATTATGATCTTATGTTATGAATCAACTGAAGCAGGATTGCAATATCTAACTTTATTTTTTAGGAACCACTAGACTAAAATGTATTTATTTAAATGAGCAAACTACTGATGTTTGTCAGAATTCTCTGGTCAGATCTGGTCAGATCTGGTCCCTGTGATGTCTGTCAGTGTTGTTTTAGGATGGAATAGTAAATACCCACTCTCTCATACGCTACCTGCAAGCCAAATGATACACGCTGTGATTTACTGGAGCTAGCGATGTGAACTCAAGTTTATACACTGGACCTGTACTTACTGTAAGAGTGGGAGATGATTTGTGTCAACGCTTGTGCAACTAGCTACATCACATTAAAACTAGAAAAATCTAACATTCTTAAATTAATTTAACAGAATACACCACGGCCAATCAGATGGAGCTTCTTCTTGAAGGATGATAGTTCTGAGAATCTGATCGATTCACAGAAAATAAATAGTTTTTGGACAATTTGACTTCCATTCACAAGAGCAACACGATTGTTACCTGCTGAATTAAGCCAACAGAATTAAGGCAGTTTATACCATTTTAAAAATATTACAATACATTCAGGCCCCTACTCCACCACTACCACATATATACAGTACAAAATCCATTGTGTATGCTATCGTGTGTGTGTGTATGCGCCTATGTTTGTGTCGCTTCACAGTCCCCGATGTTCCATAAGGTGTTTTTGTATCTGTTTTTGAAATCAAATGGTACTGCTTGCATGAGTTACCTGATGTGGAATAGTTCCATGCAGTACTGTGCTCCTTCCATAGT
This sequence comes from Salvelinus fontinalis, assembly GCF_029448725.1. Lineage (NCBI taxonomy): Eukaryota > Metazoa > Chordata > Actinopteri > Salmoniformes > Salmonidae > Salvelinus > Salvelinus fontinalis. The sequence goes on from NW_026600227.1 coordinate 651,658, forward strand.
CTGATCTGGACTTAGGGACTGTGAAGAGACCTCTGGTGGCATGTCTTGTGGGGGATGCATGGGTGGACTGTGAAGAGACCTCTGGTGGCATGTCTTGTGGGGTATGCATGGGTGGACTGTGAAGAGACCTCTGGTGGCAAGTCTTGTGGGGTATGCATGGGTGGACTGTGAAGAGACCTCTGGTGGCAAGTCTTGTGTGGTATGCATGGGTGTCTGAGCTGTGTGCCAGTAGTTAAGACAGACCTCTGGTGGCATGTCTTGTGGGGTATGCTTGGGTGCATGAGACAGCTCGGTCTGTTTGTTTGAACTAGAGATGTCTCTACCATGTCTTAACCCCCTGTTTGCTGCTAGTAGTCTGCAGAATCATACAGGTTGAGATGACCAGCCTTACTGACCAGAACGATGTCTCTGATCTTACTGACTGTTACCTTACTGACTGTTACCTGAGGGTTAGTCTTACTGACTGTTACCTTACTGACTGTTACCTTACTGACCAGAACGATGTCTCTGATCTTACTGACTGTTACCTTTGGGACTGTTACCTGAGGGTTAGTCTTACTGACTGTTACCTTAGATTTACCTGAGGGTCAGCCTTACTGACTGTTACCTTACTGACTGTTACCTGAATGTCACTCTTACTGAATGTCACTCTTACTGACTGTTACCTTACTTACTGTTACCTTTGGGACTGTTACCTGAGGGACAGTCTTACTGACTGTTACCTTACTGACTGTTACCTGAATGTTACTCTTACTGACTGTTACCTTACTGACTGTTACCTGAATGTCACGCTTACTGACTGTTACCTTACTGACTGTTAACTTACTGACTATTACCTGAGGGTCAGTCTTACTGACTGTAACCTTACTGACTGTTACCTTACTGACTGTTTACTGAGGGTCAGCTTTACTGACTGTAACCTTACTGTCTGTTACCTTACTGACTGTTTACTGAGGGTCAGTCTTACTGACTGTAACCTTACTGACTGTTACCTTACTGACTGTTTACTGAGGGTCAGCTTTACTGACTGTTACCTTACTGACTGTTTACTGAGGGTCAGATTTACTGACTGTAACCTTACTGACTGTTACCTTACTGACTGTTTACTGAGGGTCAGTTTTACTGACTATAACCTTACTGACTGTTATCTCACTAACTGTTACGTTACTGACTATTACCTGAGGGTCAGTCTTACTGACTGTTACCTAACTGACTGTTACTTTTCTGACTGTAACCTTACTGACTGTTTCCTTACTGACTGTTTACTGAGGGTCAGTCTTACTGACTGTAACCTTACTGACTGTTACCTTACTGATTTTACCTTCCTGCTTGTTACCTGACGGTCAGCCTTACTGACTGTTGCCTTAGTGACTGTTACCTGTCCACAAAGACTAAACCATTCTTATTCCAAAACACGTTTTTTTCCCGTTGTTGACATTGTTTAATAGAATATATTTTGTAAGAGATTATTTTTATATTAATATTTTTATTTATTTTATTTCTTTGTGTAATATATCGTCCTCTCAGCCCTTGTTGTAACTGTTGGAGTTCAGTAAAGACAGGACAATAAGATAGGTAGTTTGGTTAGGTAATGTTTTGTCATGTCAGATGGTGACAAAGTTTGACCAAAGACCAACTGAAACACAAAATGTCTGACTCTAAAGAACCTGCAAACAGGATGTCACATCCTGATTACAGGAAGCTTCATACTGAACTGATATTTTGCCAAACTGATAATAGTTGATGTCTGTATTGTCGTGTCTGATCTAACAGACATATGATGTTCTGTTTCAGTGTTAATAAACCAACAGATAAAGGTTATTTTCCTGTGTTTGTCATTAAACTGTTAGAGATGACCTAGGGCTTGACCAATCTGTTTTACTGAAGATCTGTATTTTATGACAAGTTAAATGTAAAGGTAATTTCCGATTGAGCCGACAAATGAAGCGTTTACTTCAATGTGAACGCAGGAACATTGCCTTTCAACCACGCTACAGTGTGGATCTTCAGCACTACGGATTCAATCTAGACTGTAGATAGAAAACACACATGTAGGAAATAGTACTTTTCAATGCACTATTCCTCAAATTAGATTGCAATGTGTTTTAAATACCTTGTTAAACACCTTGTTAAACACCTTGTTATTGTTGTCTGTTTGGTTCGACAGGTTTTACTAGCTATGTGAATAATCTCAGAACAAGAGTTTACTAGCTATGTGAATAATCTCAGAACAAGAGTTTACTAGCTATGTGAATAATCTCAGAACAAGAGTTTACTAGCTATGTGAATAATCTCAGAACAAGAGTTTACTAGCTATGTGAATAATCTCAGAACAAGAGTTTACTAGCTATGTGAATAATCTCAGAACAAGAGTTTACTAGCTATGTGAATAATCTCAGAACAAGAGTTTACTAGCTATGTGAATAATCTCAGAACAAGAGTTTACTAGATATAGAATAATCTCAGAACAATAGTTTACTAGATATATGTATAATCTCAGAACAAAAGTTTACTAGATATGTGAATAATCTCAGAACAATAGTTTACTAGCTATGTGAATAATCTCAGAACAAGAGTTTACTAGCTATGTGAATAATCTCAGAACAAGAGTTTACTGTATGTATGACTAGAGGGCAGGAAAGCAGATGAGGAAAGTGGTAGAGTTGTCATGGTAGACTAGAGGAGAGAGTTGTAATGGTAGGCTGGAGGAGAGAGTTGTAATAGTAGACTGGAGGAGAGCGTTGTAATGGTAGGCTGGAGGAGAGAGTTGTCATGGTAAACTGGAGGAGAGCGTTGTCATGGTAATCTGGAGGAGAGAGTTGTAATGGTAGGCTGGAGGAGAGAGTTGTGATGGTAGGCTGGAGTAGAGAGTTATAATGGTAGGCTGGAGGAGAGCATTGTGATGGTAATCTGGAGGAGAGAGTTGTAATGGTAGGCTGGAGTAGAGAGTTGTCATGGTAAACTGGAGGAGAGAGTTGTCATGGTAATCTGGAGGAGAGAGTTGTAATGGTAGGCTGGAGTAGAGAGTTGTCATGGTAAACTGGAGGAGAGAGTTGTCATGGTAATCTGGAGGAGAGAGTTGTAATGGTAGGCTGGAGGAGAGATTTGTAATGGTAGGCTGGAGGAGAGAGCTGTAATGGTAGTCTAGAGGAGAGAGTTGTCATGGTAAACAGGAGGAGAGAGTTGTAATGGTAGGCTGGAGGAGAGAGTTGTGATGGTAGGCTGGAGTAGAGAGTTATAATGGTAGGCTGGAGTATAGATATGTAATGGTAGGCTGGAGGAGAGAGTTGTTATGGTAGAATGGAGTAGAGAGTTGTAATGGTAAACTGGAGGAGAGAGTTGTCATGGTAAACTGGAGGAGAGAGTTGTCATGGTAAACTGGAGGAGAGAGTTGTCATGGTAAACTGGAGGAGAGAGTTGTCATGGTAAACTGGAGGAGAGAGTTGTCATGGTAAACTGGAGGAGAGAGTTGTCATGGTAAACTGGAGGAGAGAGTTGTCATGGTAAACTGGAGGAGAGAGTTGTCATGGTAAACTGGAGGAGAGAGTTGTCATGGTAAACTGGAGGAGAGAGTTGTCATGGTAAACTGGAGGAGAGAGTTGTCATGGTAAACAGGAGGAGAGAGTTGTCATGGTAGGCTGGAGGAGAGAGTTGTTATGGTAATCTGGAGGAGAGAGTTGTAATGGTAGGCTGGAGGAGAGAGTTGTCATGGTAATCTGGAGGAGAAAGTTGTCATGGTAAACTGGAGGAGAGCGTTGTAATGGTAGGCTGGAGGAGAGAGTTATCATGGTAGGCTGGAGGAGAGAGTTGTAATGGTAGAATGGAGGAGAGAGTTGTAATTGTAGGCTGGAGGAGAGTTGTCATGGTAAACTGGAGAAGAGAGTTGTCATGGTAGGCTGGAGGAGAGAGTTGTAATGGTAGGCTGGAGGAGAGAGTTGTAATGGTAGGTGGAGGAGAGTTGTCATGGTAAACTGGAGGAGAGAGTTGTCATGGTAAACTGGAGGAGAGAGAGGGTGAGTTGTAAGTTTCGGAGAGGATGATGTGGGGTGATATTCCTGCATTAGGAGAGGATGATGTGGGGTGATATTCCTCATTAGGAGAGGATGATGTGGGGTGATATTCCTCATTAGGAGAGGATGATGTGGGGTGATATTCCTCATTAGGAGAGGATGATGTGGGGTGATATTTTTATTAGGAGAGGAAGATGTGGGGTGATATTCCTCATTAGGACAGGATGATGTGGGGTGATATTCCTCATTAGGACAGGATGATGTGGGGTGATATTCCTCATTAGGACAGGATGATGTGGGGTGATATTCCTCATTAGGACAGGATGATGTGGGGTGATATTCCTCATTAGGAGAGGATTATGTTCGGTGATATTCCTCATTAGGAGAGGATGATGTGGGGTGATATTCCTCATTAGGACAGGATGATGTGGGGTGATATTCCTCATTAGGAGAGGATGATGTGGGGTGATATTCCTCATTAGGAGAGGATGATGTGGGGTGATATTCCTCATTAGGAGAGGATGATGTGGGGTGATATTCCTCATTAGGAGAGGGTGATGTGGGGTGATATTCCTCATTAGGAGAGGATGCTGTGGGGTGATATTCCTCATTAGGAGAGGATGATGTGGGGTGATATTCCTCATTAGGAGATGATGATGTGGGGTGATATTCCTCATTAGGAGAGGATGATGTGGGGTGATATTCCTCATTAGGACAGGATGATGTGGGATGATATTCCTCATTAGGAGAGGATGATGTGGGGTGATATTCCTTATTAGGAGAGGATTATGTTCGGTGATATTCCTCATTAGGACAGGATGATGTGGGGTGATATTCCTCATTAGGACAGGATGATGTGGGGTGATATTCCTGCATTAGGAGAGGATGATGTGGGGTGATATTCCTCATTAGGAGAGGATGATGTGGGGTGATATTCCTGCATTAGGAGAGGATGATGTGGGGTGATATTCCTCATTAGGAGATGATGATGTGGGGTGATATTCCTCATTAGGAGAGGATGATGTGGGGTGATATTCCTCATTAGCAGAGGATGATGTGGGGTGATATTCCTCATTAGGAGAGGATGATGTGGGGTGATATTCCTCATTAGGAGATGATGATGTGGGGTGATATTCCTCATTAGGAGAGGATGATGTGGGGTGATATTCCTCATTAGGAGAGGATGATGTGGGGTGATATTTCTCATTAGTAGAGGATGATGTGGGGTGATATTCCTGCATTAGGAGAGGAAGCTGTAGGGTGATATTCCTCATTAGGAGAGGATGATGTGGGGTGATATTCCTCATTAGGAGAGGATGATATGGGGTGATGTTCCTCATTAGGAGAGGATGATGTGGGGTGATATTCCTGCATTAGGAGAGGATGATGTGGGGTGATATTCCTCATTAGGAGAGGATGATGCGGGGTGATATTCCTCATTAGGAGAGGAAGATGTGGGGTGATATTCCTCATTAGGAGAGGATGCTGTGGGGTGATATTCCTCATTAGGAGAGGAAGATGTGGGGTGATATTCCTCATTAGGAGATGATCCTGTGAGGGCTGTTACTACTTCAGTAACTGGTGGGAGTTGTTGGGACCTGAGCTTGGGTTAATGAAGCCGGGTGCTGTAATACTGGGAGGCAGAAGGACTGGAGAAGCAGTAGCTGATTGGTGGTGTTTCACTCCTGTAGAAGATAGATGCGGTTGGGGCGCTGAGCTGCATTGTGTAGAGCTGAGAGGGGCAGAGCTTTGCTAAGCTGAAGTGTGAATTACTCTGACATCTGCTTTCATCACTGCTCACCCTGGTTGCCACAACAACTGCTAATCACCCTCAAAAATTCTAAATGTTAACTGTGTTAAACCATGGGGGGGAGTAAGAGAGAAGGAGGGGAGGGGGAGAAAAAGAGAAGGAGGGGGGGAAGATAGAAGGGGGGGAGGGGGAGAGAATGAGGGGGGAAGAGAGAGGTAGGGGAGAAAGAGAGAAGGAGGGGGGGAAGAGAGAGGAGGGGGGAGAAAGAGAGAATGAGGGGGGAAGAGAGAGGAGTGGGGAGAAAGAGAGAATGAGGGGGGAAGAGAGAGGAGTGGGGAGAAAGAGAGAATGAGGGGGGAAGAGAGAGGAGTGGGGAGAAAGAGAGAAGGAGGGGGGGAAGAGAGAGGAGGGGGGAGAAAGAGAGAAGGAGGGGAGGGAGAGAGAGGAGGAGGGGGAGAAAGAGAGAAGACGGGGAGGGGGACAAAGAGAGGGAGGAGATGGAAAGAGGGGGAGCAAGAGAGAAAGAGGGGAGAAAGAGAGGAAGAGGGGGAGAAAGAGATGGAGAAAGAAGTATAGGAAGCGAGAAAGGGGGAGAAAGAAGAAAAAGCAAGTTTTACAATGGTGAAAGATATTGTGTAGAAGAAGAGAGGATCTTGACTTCCTGAATAATCCTCAGCTCTTCTTCATTAGGGTTAGGGTACGGGCGCTTGGAGAAAACAGCTGGCCAAACAGACTAACAGACACCATGACTGGTTAGAGTAGGAACACCCAGGCGCTGTCTCTGTTGGTCTCTCAGATGAATTACATTATATTTCCAAGAGGAGCTGTGAATGAGATGCACAATGCTACGTAATTTAACAGATCTGGGCCTGTACTCATAACGTGGCTCAGAGTAGGACTGCTACATAGGATCAGCTTTACCCCCCCCCCCCCCCCCTCCCCGGATGAATGGTTGGGAAAATTCTGATAACCTTCCCAAAATTACCAGGTTTTCCAGAAAACGCGGTGGGAATATTCCTGGAATCAGAAGATATTTAGCACGAAATCCGGAAGCCTTCAACCAGGAGTACCAGAATGTTGCATCCCTACACTCTTCGAAGAAAAGGACTAAAGTAGAACCCTACAGGGATCTTCGGTTTGTCCCCATGGGGGAACCCTTCCCTACAATCTTCGAAGAAAAGGACTGAAGTAGAACCATACAGGGATCTTCGGTTTGTCCCCATGGGGGAACCCTTCCCTACACTCTTCGAAGACAAGGACTAAAGTAGAACCCTACAGGGATCTTCGGTTTGTCCCCATGGGGGAACCCTTCCCTACACTCTTCGAAGACAAGGACTAAAGTAGAACCATACAGGGATCTTCGGTTTGTCCCCATGGGGGAACCCTTCTTGGTGCTGGGTGGAACCCTTTGCAGAGGGATATGGAACCCTTTGCAGAGGGTTCTTCACAGAACCCCCTGTATATGGTTCTACCTACAACCCTCTATCAAGGGTTCTACTAAGAACCATTTTATAATCTAAAGTTTCTTCCTAGTACCGCCGAAGGATTCTAATGCAAACCCTTTATCTTTGTAGGGTTCTTGCTAAAACCCTCTATGAACTGGTAGCACCCAGCAGCCTTATTAGCCTTTACAATGTAATTATTTACAGTACATATATCATAAGGCCTTTCTTTGAGGGCTTAGTTATTCCCTAACACAGTGGTGTTAGGAATCTCCAGGTTTTACAGGCCACATCAGGCCTGCAAGTCACATTATAATGGCTTGAAAAGTGATGTGTAATTCCTATTGGAATCTAGTCAGAATTAGGACATCCAACAAGTGGACTTGTTCATCACCTGCAACCTGCATTCAGGATAACTGTCAGGGAAGATTGAACACTGAGGCTACCTCCATCATCTAAAACAACCATCTCAGTAGCAGGTGAAATACATCCAACTATTAACAGATTGGATTAGTTTAAAAAACGTTATTTATCTTTATGTAGCATAAAATGTATCAACCGATGCAAAAACATAGGTATTACAATAATACAAACAATTGTGAAAATCTCCCTGCAATAGAGCATGCTGGGAAATATTATATATGGTCCTATGTAGAACCCTGCCTGCCTTCCAAAGCACCCTACATACCATTCCATTCTGCTACCACACAAACATACCATTCTATGCTTCTACCACACACGACATACCATTCCATTCTTCTACCACACATGACATACCATTCCATTCTGCTACCACACAAGACATACCATTCTGTAATTCTACCACACAAGACATACCATTCCATTCTGCTACCACACAAGACATACCATTCTATTCTGCTACCACACAAACATACCATTCCATTCTGCTACCACACACGACATACCATTCCATTCTGCTACCACACAAACATACCATTCCATTCTGCTACCACACACGACATACCATTCTATTCTGCTACCACACAAACATACCATTCTATGCTTCTACCACACACGACATACCATTCCATTCTGCTACCACACAAGACATACCATTCTATGCTTCTACCACACACGACATACCATTCCATTCTGCTACCACACAAACATACCATTCTATGCTTCTACCACACATGACATACCATTCCATTCTGCTACCACACAAGACATACCATTCCATTCTTTTCTACCACACAAGACATACCATTCCATTCTTTTCTACCACACAAACATACCATACCATTCCATTCTTCTACCACACAAGACATACCATTCCATTCTTTTCTACCACACAAACATACCATACCATTCCATTCTGCTACCACACAAGACATACCATTCCATTCTACTACCACACAAACATACCATTCTATGCTTCTACCACACACGACATACCATTCTATTCTGCTACCACACAAGACATACCATTCCATTCTGCTACCACACAAGACATACCATTCCATTCTTTTCTACCACACACGACATACCATTCCATTCTGCTACCACACAAGACATACCATTCCATTCTGCTACCACACAAACATACCATTCTATGCTTCTACCACACAAGACATACCAATTTATGATGCTACCACACATGACATACCATTCTGTAATTCTACCACATAAGACATACCATTCTATTCTGCTACCACAGAAGACATACCATTCCATTCTGCTACCACACACGACATACCATTCTATTCTGCTACCACAGAAGACATACCATTCCGTTCTGCTACCACACATGACATACCATTCCATTCTGCTACCACACATGACATACCATTCTATGCTTCTACCACACAATACATACCATTCCATTCTGCTACCACACAAGACATACCATTCTATGCTTCTACCACACACGACATACCATTCCATTCTGCTACCACACAAGACATACCATTCTATGCTTCTACCACACAAACATACCATTCTATTCTGCTATCACACAAACATACCATTCTATGCTTCTACCACACAATAAATACCAATTTATGATGCTACCACACACGACATACCGTTCCGTTCTGCTACCACACAAACATACCATTCTATTCTGCTACCACACAAGACATACCATTCTGTAATTCTACCACATAAGACATACCATTTCATTCTGCTACCACACAATACATACCATTCCATTCTGCTACCACACAAGACATACCATTCTATGCTTCTACCACACAAACATACCATTCTATGCTTCTACCACACAAGACATACCATTCCATTCTTCTACCACACGACATACCATTCCATTCTGCTACCACACAAGACATACCATTCCATTCTGCTACCACACAAACATACCATTCTATGCTTCTACCACACAAGACATACCAATTTATGATGCTACCACACAAACATACCATTCTATGCTTCTACCACACAAACATACCATTCTATGCTTCTACCACACACGACATACCATTCCGTTCTGCTACCACACAAGACATACCATTCCATTCTGCTACCACACAAACGTGTCATTCTATGCTTCTACCACACAAGACAAACCATATGTCTTGTGTGGTAAATCATATGAGCAAAAAATATTTAATTTCATTTCGAATGCAAAGCCAGACCAAATTAAACTTGTCTATTTATATGAGTTTGGAGGGCTAAAATTATTGAATTTTAAAGCTTTAAACCTCTCACTAGAAGCTTCACTCATACATAAGTTGTACTTAAACCCCAAATGGTTCTCCGGTAGATTATTAAGAGGCTCATGTTTTGTTCAAAAATTGCCTTTTTGCCTTTATACAGATTACAGATCACACAGTTCTGACATATTGAAAATGAAATGTTGTTTAAACTATCACCCTTTCTTAAACAAGCCGTACAAAGCTGGTTACAATTTCAGTTTTATCCTCCAGAAAAGATAGAACAAATATTACAACAAATGTTATGGTTAAACTGAAATATATTGATTAATATTAAACATTCTTTATGGATTTAAAAAAAATAACTTCTCAAGGATCGGTTTCCCCTCAACGCAGCACGTTATGTCAAGATTGCAGAATTTAGAGAAACCACACATTTCGGTTCATGTAAGTGTCTTTTATCAGCTGAAAGCTTAAATTCTTGTTAATATAACTACACTATCCAATTTACAGTAGCTATTACTGTGAAAAAAAAATACCATGCTATTGTTTGAGGAGAGCTCCTAATAACAAAACAGTCTTTTCCCCTCGATAGGTTTGATAAATTCACCTCTGAAGGTGAACTACTTACATTCTGAAATCTTGCTCTGATTTATCATCCAAAGGGTCCCAGAGATAACATGAAGTGTCGTTTTGTTAGATAAAATCATTGTTCATATCCTAAAAATGTCCATATTGCACGATCGATTTTATATTTCCACTCGTTCAATTTGCAAAGACTTATATCTCCCTCACTAACTTTAAACATCAGCTATCTGAGCAGCTTACCAATCGCTGCAGCTGTACATGGTCCATCTGTAAATAGCCCACCCAATTTACCTACCTCATCCCCATACTGTTTTTATTTACTTTTCTGCTCTTTTGCACACCAGTATTTCTACTTGCACATCATCATCTGCACATCTACCATTCCAGTGTTAATTTGCTAAATTGTAATTACTTCGCTCCTATGGCCTATTTATTGCCTTACCTCCTCACTCCAGTTGCACACACTGTATATAGACTTTTTTTCTATTGTGCTATTGATTGTACGTTTATTTCTTGTGTAACTGTGTAGTTGTTTGTGTCGAACTACTGTGCTCTATCTTGGCCAGGTCGCAGTTGTAAATGAGGACTTGTTCTCAACTGGCCTACCTGGTTAAATAAGGTTTTCTCAACTGGCCTACCTGGTTAAATAAAGGTGTTCTCAACTGGCCTACCTGGTTAAATAAAGGTGTTCTCAACTGGCCTACCTGGTTAAATAAAGGTGTTCTCAACTGGCCTACCTGGTTAAATAAAGGTGTTCTCAACTGGCCTACCTGGTTAAATAAAGGTAAAAGAAAAAAGAAAAGAAAAAGGAATCTGAAAATCTCCCCCTAAACGTTGCTTCAACGAGTCAAATCACGTTCGTCCTCAGAGATCCTAGAAGGTAACAAGACTTCACTCTTTCATTAGGATTGTAGTATATCCTGTAGGACACCATATTTGGTCAGAGAGCGACGCCTTCATGGCACGCCGATGACGCGGGCGGCCATCACTTGAACGACTGTATACTTGTCAAATAAGCACCAATCGGGGTCAAACAAAGCTAGCTAGCTAGACAATGAGCTGGGCTTTCCGGGAGTATGCGGAAACCATGTATATGTCGTAAAATGTAGCTACTAACCTAGTACGACAGCCTGCCTTTTCATTTTGTACAAAAATTATAAGGATACAGAGTTATGAAGTTATGAAAACTTGTTGTTTTGCAAATGTTGAACTTATAATATGGCTACTAATACTTGGAAGGCTAAATCAAAGTCCAAGTAGACAGATTTGATGACATCCTTGCAGAAAAATGGAATATGAATGCGAATGTCTCCTTCACGATTTGCCCAAATGTAACTGGGGATTTCACACTAAATGTCTTGAGGTTCAGTCACACTTCAAGTTATCCATTATACACTGCTGCCATCTTGTGGACACTATGGGAATTACGAGAGTAATGGCTATTACTGTGACCTTTCTCTTGTATTTCAAAAACACAGGTTGTTTTTTTTGTCTTTGTATTTTCTTTTACCAGATCTATTGTGTTTTATTCTCCTAACTTTAATTTAACATTTCCACAAAATACAACGTGTTTCCAGTCAAATGGTATCAAGAATATGCATATCCTTGCTTCAGGTCCTGAGATACAAGCAGTTAGATTTGGGTTATTAATGATATTATGAATAGAAGGAGTTATGTCACATACTATGTAGCTATGGAAATATATGGAAACATCGGTTCAATCCAAACATACAACCAACTGATTGCAGCTCCACAAAATGGAGGAGGCAAGTGGAGAAGGGAAGGAACTTGGTTCCCTGCCATTTATTACATATAAAAATTGGCTGAAAGGAACTGGTACTGGAAGTGCAACATGTGGATTGATTACAAACAAACACCAGATATCTCAAACCGTCGGCTTTGATGGGGATCTTTGTGTTATGTTACTTAGAATGACGCACCGGTGCGCCAATCGACTCGAGGGGGTTAAAAACAACCAAACAATCAAGCGCCCTGGTGGTAGAGGTGACCTGAACAAGAAGTGATATTCTAACACCGGGTCTGCTTTTCATTTGTATTTGCACCATAGTTTCAGGCAGTGTCAGAGAAAGGCCCTAAAAAATGTCAAAGACTCCAGCCACCCAAGTCATCAACTGTTCTCTCTGCTACCGCACGGCAAGCGGTACCGGAGAACTAAGTCTAGGACCAAAAGGCTCCTGAACAGCTTCTATCCCAAAGCCAATAAGACTCAAAAACAGTTAATAATTTGTCTACCCAGACGATTTATATTGACCTCCCCTTTTTAACACAGACATTCTTAGATTAGCGATATGCACACTCACTGGACTCTACCCACACACTCACCGGACTCTACCCACACACTGACTGGACTCTACCCACACACTCACCGGACTCTACCCACACACTGGACTCTACCCACACACTCACTGGACTCTACCCACACACTCACTGGACTCTACCCACACACTCACCGGACTGTACCCACACACTGGACTCTACCCACACACTCACTGGACTCTACCCACACACTCACCGGACTGTACCCACACACTGGACTCTACCCACACACTCACTGGACTCTACCCACACACTCACTGGACTCTACCCACACACTCACCGGACTGTACCCACACACTGGACTCTACCCACACACTCACTGGACTCTACCCACACTCACCGGACTCTACCCACACACTCACCGGACTCTACCCACACACTGACTAGACTCTACCCACACACTCACTGGACTCTACCCACACACTCACTGGACTCTACCCACACACTCACCGGACTGTACCCACACACTGGACTCTACCCACACACTCACTGGACTCAACCCACACTCACCGGACTCTACCCACACACTCACTGGACTCTACCCACACACTCACCGGACTCTACCCACACACTGGACTCTACCCACACACTCACTGGACTCTACCCACACACTCACTGGACTCTACCCACACACTCACCGGACTGTACCCACACACTGGACTCTACCCACACACTCACTGGACTCTACCCACACACTCACTGGACTCTACCCACACACTCACCGGACTGTACCCACACACTGGACTCTACCCACACACTCACTGGACTCTACCCACACTCACCGGACTCTACCCACACACTCACCGGACTCTACCCACACACTGACTAGACTCTACCCACACACTCACTGGACTCTACCCACACACTCACTGGACTCTACCCACACACTCACCGGACTGTACCCACACACTGACTGGACTCTGCCCGCACACTTACCGGACTCTACCCACACACTGACTGGACTCTGCCCGCACACTCACCGGACTCTACCCACACACTGACTGGACTCTACCCACACACTCACCGGACTCTACCCACACACTGACTAGACTCTACCCACACACTCACTAGACTCTACCCACACACTCACTGGACTCTACCCACACACTCACTAGACTCTACCCACACACTCACTAGACTCTACCCACACACTCACCGGACTCTACCCACACACTGACTAGACTCTACCCACACACTCACTGGACTCTACCCACACACTCACTAGACTCTACCCACACACTCACTAGACTCTACCCGCAAACTCACCGGACTCTACCCACACACTCACTAGACTCTACCCACACACTCACTAGACTCTACCCACACACTCACCGGACTCTACCCACACACTGACTAGACTCTACCCACACACTCACTAGACTCTACCCACACACTCACCGGACTCTACCCACACACTGACTAGACTCTACCCACACACTCACTAGACTCTACCCACACACTGACTGGACTCTACCCACACACTGACTAGACTCTACCCACACACTGACTGGACTCTACCCACACACTCACTAGACTCTACCCACACTGACTAGACTCTACCCACACACTGACTGGACTCTACCCACACACTCACTAGACTCTACCCACACACTGACTGGACTCTACCCACACACTGTATGGTACCACTGGGTCTGTCCTAAAGGTATGGTTACACTGGGTCTGTACTAAAGGCTTTAGCTCAGTGGGCTCAAACAGTCTTGTGATGCACAGGAGACCCAGCTTCAAACACAGACAGTCAAACATGGATGTCACTACCCACCTGTCTGAGTTTCTGGTAAAACAGTGCATTGGGGTCTGCGTGAATTGGTGTCTGGGTGAATTGGTGTCTGGATGAATTGGGGACTGGGTGAATTGGGGACTGGGTGAATTGGGGACTGGGTGAATTGGGGTCTGGGTGAATTGGTGTCTGGGTGAATAGGGGACTGGGTGAATTGGGGTCTGGGTGAATTGGGGTCTGGGTGAATTGGGGACTGGGTGAATTGGGGTCTGGGTGAATTGGGGACTGGGTGAATAGGGGTCTGGGTGAATTGGGATGAGACAGTTGAAGTTCAACAACAATAAAGGTATGCCACTTGTGTGGCCTGTTCTAACAGACACACCTCTCAATGGAAGAATATTTTTTCTGTTCGTCATGCCATCTTCTGTCACGGTGCCCAGGAACTCCCTCCTTCTCCTGATGTGTCAAGTTGTGGTTCAGTATCAGGTCACAGCTCTAGGAGCGACAGAATGGAAACTAGGAAATCAGGGATACATCCCTTAAAGTACAGAAGGGAAAATAAATAAACATAAATATGGGTTGTATTTACAATGATGTTTGTTCTTCAATGGTTGCTCTTTTCTTACGTCACAAATCTTGCTGCTGTGACGTCACGGCAGCAAGATCTGCTCTTAAATTCAGGATTAAGGGCCGAGAGAAGCCTTGGTTTACTAAGGAAGTTACTAAAATCATAAGGGAACGAAATGCTATGTGGGCTAATGCAAGAGGGACTGGTTTGGCAGATGATTGGATGGCTTTTAAACATCATTGAAATATGGGTGTGGCTATGATCCGTAAACTGGAAGTAGACCACTACATGTAATCTTCTTCACATCATTTAAATAATCCATCCAAATGTTGGAAAGTAGTGAAGGGTTTGGAGTGCCAAAAAAGATACACAGCTTCCTGAACAATTGTTTTCAACACACAGATTGTAACTGAGAGAACCTCCATTCTGAAAGACTTGAATACGCATTTTTTTTAAATGGAGGCAGTTTATTTGAAAAGGTCAAAGGTATAATTGAGCCCCCTATGAATTTACCTGACACCCCTGTGCACTCCTTCACCAGGTTCTCCTTTTCATCCTTCTCTGTTTCAGAAGTGTGTAAAGCCCTGAAAGAAATTTATTTGAAACAATCCCCAGGCCCTGATGAACTAGACCCCCACTTCCTACACCTAGCTGCAGACATCATTGCTCCCCCTTAACATGAATTTATAAACTCACGCTTGATGTTTAAGGAAATCCCCAAGTTATGTAAATCTGCTTTTGTACTGCCTCTCCTGAAAGGTGAAGATCCTTCGCTACTTGACAACTATCAACCCATATCAACATCGTCTGTACTGTCAAAGGTACTGGAGTCCTTAGTTAGTAGGCAGCTGAAGGTCTACTTCCAAGAAAACAACATCTGAAATGGAATCAGGTTTTAGGTCTGGCCACAGGGTTAGGGTTAGCACTGTTTCAGCAACATCTGAAATGGAATCAGGTTTTAGGTCTGGCCACAGCACTGTTTCAGCAACATCTGAAATGGAATCAGGTTTTAGGTCTGGCCACAGCACTGTTTCAGAAACATCTGAAATGGAATCAGGTTTTAGGTCTGGCCACAGCACTGTTTCAGCAACATCTGAAATGGAATCAGGTTTTAGGTCTGGCCACAGGGTTAGGGTTAGCACTGTTTCAGCAACATCTGAAATGGAATCAGGTTTTAGGTCTGGCCACAGCACTGTTTCAGCAACATCTGAAATGGAATCAGGTTTTAGGTCTGGCCACAGCACTGTTTCAGCAACATTGAAGGTTTTAAATGACATCCACTGTGCTGTTGATAAGAAGTTACATTGTGTGTCTGTTTTTATTGATTTGTCGAAGGCTTTTGACACCGTGGACCATGCTGTTAGTGCAAAGGTTAAAATGTTGTGGAATTACTGGTCATGCTCTGAATTGGTTTATAAATTACCTATCAAATCGTACACAATGTGTAATGGCGGATGGTTGTAAATCTGAGTCCATAGAGGTGTGCTCAGGTGTTCCGCAAGGTTCTATTTTGGACCCACTGTTGTTCATTTTGTATATCAACAACATTGGGGATCTTATTGAAACAGCGGATGTTCATTTTTATGCAAATGATACTGTTCTTTATTCAAGTGGTAGTGGTTTATCTTTAGCTTTTGAAAATGGCCAAAGAGCATTTAACATCATCCAACAGAATCTCTATGATTTAAAGCTGGTTCTAAACTCAAAATGCCAGGCATGTTACAAATCATGTCATTGCTACATTGGCTGGACATTCTATAGAGCAAGTTAAAGTGTACACATATTTGGGTGTGTGGGTTGATGATAAGCTGAGCTTCACTGTGCATGTCGAGAACTTGATAAGGAGCTCGAGCCTTAAATAGGATTTTATTACCGGCATAATGCTTGTTTTTCTTTGAGGCCAGGAAGGAGCTGGTACGATGTACATTACTGTCGGTTTTAGATTTTAGTGATGTTATGTATATGCAGGCCTCAACCACTACCCTGAGAGCACTTGATTCAGTGTATCATGCAGCCCTCAGCCACTACCCTGAGAGCACTTGATTCAGTGTATCATGCAGCCCTCAGCCACTACCCTGAGAGCACTTGATTCAGTGTATCATGCAGCCCTCAGCCACTACCCTGAGAGCACTTGATTCAGTGTATCATGCAGCCCTCAGCCACTACCCTGAGAGCACTTGATTCAGTGTATCATGCAGCCCTCAGCCACTACCCTGACAGCACTTGATTCAGTGTATCATGCAGCCCTCAGCCACTACCCTGAGAGCACTTGATTCAGTGTATCATGCAGCCCTCAGGTTCATTACACATCAGAAACGTCTAACACATCATTGTGATCTCTACAGCGCTGTTGGCTGGTCGTCATTGACCTTGCGTAGGCTTAAATACTGTTTTACACTGAATTATATTGTGTAAAATGCCAATTTATCGCTGTTCTTTTTTAATCAGGTCGGTAAATAAATATCAATTACGGTCCCATTCTGATTTTAAAAATTAGAACAGGTCATGGTAGAAATAGTTTTAGTTACTCAGCTCCGTGGTCCTGGAATTCTCTCCTGAACATTTTAAAATGTAAGGAACTAGTTTCGTTGGTGGCCCTGTCTGGGGGTGTCATCGAATGGGGCCACAGTGTCTCCTGACCCCTCCTGTCTCAGCTTCCAGTATTCATGCTGCAGTAGTTTATGTGTCGGGGGGCTAGGGTCAGACTGTTATATCTGGAGTACTTCTCCTGTCTTATCCGGTGTCCTGTGTGAATTTAAGTAAGCTCTCTCTAATTCTCTCCTTCTCTCTTTCTTTCTCTCTCTCGGAGGACCTGAGCCCTAGGACCATGCCTCAGGACTACCTTGCATGATGACTCCTTGCTGTCCCCAGTCCACCTGGCCGTGCTGCTGCTCCAGTTTCAACTGTTCTGCCTGCGGCTATGGAACCCTGACCTGTTCACCGGACGTGCTACCTGTCCCAGACCTGCTGTTTTCAACTCTCTAGAGACCGCAGGAGCGGTAGAGATGTAACGGATGTGAAATGGCTAGCTAGTTAGCGGTGGTGCGCGCTAATAGCCTTTCAATTGGTGACGTCACTTGCTCTGAGACCTTGAAGTAGTGGTTCCCCTTGCTCTGCAAGGGCCGCGGCTTTTGTGGAGCGATGGGTAACGATGCTTCGTGGTTGACTGTTGTTGATGTGTGCCTGGTTCGCGCCCGGGTCGGGGCGAGGGGACGGACTAAAGTTAAACTGTTACAGAGATACAGGTGTAGAAGCACGGTGGCTAGGAAAAACTCCCTAGAAAGGCCAAAACCTAGGAAGAAACCTAGAGAGGAACCAGGCTATGAGGGGTGGCCAGTCCTCTTCTTGCTGTGCCGGGTGGAGAATATAACAGAACATGGCCAAGATGTTCAAATGTTCATAAATTACCAGCATGGTCAAATAATAATAATCACAGTAGTTGTCGAGGGTGCAGCAAGTCAGCACCTTAAGGAGTAAATGTCAGTTAGCTTTTCATAGCCGATCATTAAGAGTATCTCTACCGCTCCTGCGGTCTCTAGAGAGTTGAAAACAGCAGGTCTGGGACAGGTAGCACGTCCGGTGAACAGGTCAGGGTTCCATAGCCGCAGGCAGAACAGTTGAAACTGGAGCAGCAGCACGACCAGGTGGACTGGGGACAGCAAGGAGTCATCATGCCAGGTAGTCCTGAGGCATGGTCCTAGTACTCAGGTCCTCCGAGAGAGAGAGAGAGAGAGAGAGAGAGAGAGAGAGAGAGAGAGAGAGAGAGAGAGAGAGAGAGAGAGAGAGAGAGAGAGAGAGAGAGAGAGAGAGAGAGAGAGAGAGAGAGAGAGAGAGAGAGAGGAGAGAGAGAGAGAGAGAGAGAGAGAGAGAGAGAGAGAGAGAGAGAGAGAGAGAGAGAGAGAGAGAGAGAGAGAGAGAGAGAGAGAGAGAGAGAGAGAGAGAGAGAGAGAGAGAGAGAGAGAGAGATTTAGATAGAGCATTGATATATAGGCTACTTGTGCCTTTTTTAAATTGATGTAGTTCTGTACTTGAGTTTGTTGTCTATTAATGTCTATTAATGTTCTGTATTATGTAATGTTATGTTTGTGGTCCCCAGGCAGAGTAGCTGCTGCTTTTGCAACAGGGCTGGGGAAGCAAAGACTGCTGGAGTAGTTATATACTGTGGGTCAGGGCTGGGGAAGCAAAGACTGCAGGAGTAGTTAGGTACTGTGGGTCACGGCTGGGGAAGCAAAGACTGTAGGAGTAGTTAGATACTGTGGGTCAGGGCTGGGGAAGCAAAGACTGCTGGAGTAGTTATATACTGTGGGTCAGGAATGGGGAAGCAAAGACTGCAGGAGTAGTTATATACTGTGGGTCAGGGCTGGGGAAGCAAAGACTGTAGGAGTAGTTAGATACTGTGGGTCAGGGCTGGGGAAGCAAAGACTGTAGGAGTAGTTATATACTGTGGGTCAGGGCTGGGGAAGCAAAGGCTGCAGGAGTAGTTATATACTGTGGGTCAGGGCTGGGGAAGCAAAGACTGTAGGAGTAGTTAGATACTGTGGGTCAGGGCTGGGGAAGCAAAGACTGTAGGAGTAGTTAGATACTGTGGGTCAGGGCTGGGGAAGCAAAGGCTGCAGGAGTAGTTATATACTGTGGGTCAGGGCTGGGGAAGCAAAGACTGCAGGAGTAGTTATATACAGTGGGTCAGGGCTGGGGAAGCAAAGACTGCAGGAGTAGTTATATACTGTGGGTCAGGGCTGGGGAAGCAAAGACTGCAGGAGTAGTTATATACTGTGGGTCAGGGCTGGGGAAGCAAAGACTGCAGGAGTAGTTATATACTGTGGGTCAGGGCTGGGGAAGCAAAGGCTGCAGGAGTAGTTATATACTGTGGGTCAGAGCTGGGGAAGCAAAGACTGCAGGAGTAGTTATATACTGTGGGTCAGGGCTGGGGAAGCAAAGGCTGCAGGAGTAGTTATATACTGTGGGTCAGGGCTGGGGAAGCAAAGACTGCAGGAGTAGTTATATACTGTTGGTCAGGGCTGGGGAAGCAAAGGCTGCAGGAGTAGTTATATACTGTGGGTCAGGGCTGGGGAAGCAAAGACTGCAGGAGTAGTTAGATACTGTGGGTCAGGGCTGGGGAAGCAAAGGCTGCAGGAGTAGTTATATACTGTGGTTCAGGGCTGGGGAAGCAAAGGCTGCAGGAGTAGTTATATACTGTGGGTCAGGGCTGGGGAAGCAAAGGTTAGAGCGTTGGACTAGTAACCAGCAGGTAGCCTAGTGGTTAGAGCGTTGGACTAGTAGCCAGCAGGTAGCCTAGTGGTTAGAGCGTTGGACTAGTAACCAGCAGGTAGCCTAGTGGTTAGAGCGTTGGACTAGTAACCAGCAGGTAGCCTAGTGGTTAGAGCGTTGGACTAGTAACCAGCAGGTAGCCTAGTGGTTAGAGCGTTGGACTAGTAACCAGCAGGTAGCCTAGTGGTTAGAGCGTTGGACTAGTAGCCAGCAGGTAGCCTAGTGGTTAGAGTGTTGGACTAGTAACCAGCAGGTAGCCTAGTGGTTAGAGCGTTGGACCAGTAACCAGCAGGTAGCCTAGTGGTTAGAGTGTTGGACTAGTAACCAGCAGGTAGCCTAGTGGTTAGAGCGTTGGACCAGTAACCAGCAGGTAGACTAGTGGTTAGAGTGTTGGACTAGTAACCAGCAGGTAGCCTAGTGGTTAAAGCGTTGGGACAGTAACCAGCAGGTAGCCTAGTGGTTAGAGCGTTGGACTAGTAGCCAGCAGGTAGCCTAGTGGTTAGAGCGTTGGACTAGTAACCAGCAGGTAGCCTAGTGGTTAGAGCGTTGGACTAGTAACCAGCAGGTAGCCTAGTGGTTAGAGCGTTGGACTAGTAACCAGCAGGTAGCCTAGTGGTTAGAGCGTTGGACTAGTAACCAGCAGGTAGCCTAGTGGTTAGAGCGTTGGGACAGTAACCAGCAGGTAGCCTAGTGGTTAGAGCGTTGGACTAGTAACCAGCAGGTAGCCTAGTGGTTAGAGCGTTGGACTAGTAACCTAAAGGTTTCTAAATCGAATCCCCGAGCTGACAAAGTAAAAATCTGTCGTTCTGCCCCTGAACAAGGCAGTTAACCCACTGTTCCCCGGTAGGCCGTCATTGTAAATAAGAATTTGTTCTTAACTGACTTGCCCAGTTAAATAAAGGTAAACAATTTAAAAAGGCTGCAGGAGTAGATTTTTGCAGCACTTTGAGGTTTACTTACTGAGGCAAATTGACCATAAATGTACCATGAAGGTATACATGTTGTAGCTGATTCAGGGCGTACCCTGACATTGACTCGAACCAGGGTCTGTCAGGTCTGAGGCATGATCGCTAACTGCATCTATTCATATGTCCCACACTCTTCTATGGAAGCAGTCCTGGATATGTTACCAGCTCTTCCAAGAATGTTCATTTTCCTGGCGAGGTCAAATACAAGTGTGTTTATTTTTTTCATATACACATGATTAAACGGAGAACACAGTGCAACGAAATGTTTACTTGCAGGTTCACCACTCAACATCTTAGCCTGGATCTTAGCCTCAGGAGGATCTTAGCCTGGATCTTAGCCTCAGGAGGATCTTAGCCTGGATCTTAGCCTCAGGAGGATCTTAGCCTGGATCTTAGCCTCAGGAGGATCTTAACCTGGATCTTAGCCTCAGGAGGATCTTAGCCTGGATCTTAGCCTCAGGAGGATCTTAACCTGGATCTTAGCCTCAGGAGGATCTTAGCCTGGATCTTAGCCTCAGGAGGATCTTAACCTGGATCTTAGCCTCAGGAGGATCTTAACCTGGATCTTAGCCTCAGGAGGATCTTAGCCTGGATCTTAGCCTCAGGAGGATCTTAGCCTGGATCTTAGCCTCAGGAGGATCTTAACCTGGATCTTAGCCTCAGGAGGATCTTAGCCTGGATCTTAGCCTCAGGAGGATCTTAACCTGGATCTTAGCCTCAGGAGGATCTTAGCCTGGATCTTAGCCTCAGGAGGATCTTAGCCTGGATCTTAGCCTCAGGAGGATCTTAACCTGGATCTTAGCCTCAGGAGGATCTTAGTCTGGATCTTAGCCTCAGGAGGATCTTAGCCTCAGGAGGATCTTAGCCTGGATCTTAGCCTCAGGAGGATCTTAGCCTGGATCTTAGCCTCAGGAGGATCTTAGCCCGGATCTTAGCCTCAGGAGGATCTTATCCTGGATCTTAGCCTCAGGAGGATCTTAACCTGGATCTTAGCCTCAGGAGGATCTTAACCTGGATCTTAGCCTCAGGAGGATCTTAGCCTGGATGGCGTGAGTGTCCACGTGCGTGTTCTGATGTTCTAACAAGCACAACCTCACAGAGACAGAGAGATCGAACCCTGTTTGAAGATCTGACCCACAGTTCCACTGTTACCCTCTGACTGTGTTTCATTGTCAGGCAGCAGAGGGCCTGATGCTTCGCCGTGTCTGTAAAGGGTCATGTGTCTACAGTCATAACCATCTCAAAAGTCTCTGTTGGCAATTGCCTGATTCCAGGAATGCATTACCTCTGTTACATGTACCATACATCTCTTAATGTTGAGATTCAGACAGCCAGTCGAGACAGTGATATGGAGACTCAGTGATATGGAGATACACAGTGATATAGAGACTCAGTGATATGGAGACTCAGTGATATGGAGACTCAGTGATATGGAGACTCAGTGATATAGAGACACAGTGATATGGAGACTCAGTGATATGGAGACACACAGTTATATAGAGACTCAGTGATATGGAGACACACAGTGATATGGAGACTCAGTGATATGGAGACTCAGTGATATGGAGACTCAGTGATATGGAGACTCAGTGATATGGAGACACACAGTGATATAGAGACTCAGTGATATGGAGACTCCGTGATATGGAGACTCAGTGATATAGAGACTCAGTGATATAGAGACTCAGTGATATGGAGACACAGTGATATGGAGACTCAGTGATATGGAGACTCAGTGATATGGAGACTCAGTGATATGGAGACTCAGTGATATGGAGACACACAGTGATATGGAGACTCAGTGATATGGAGACACACAGTGATATGGAGACTCAGTGATATGGAGACTCAGTGATATGGAGACACAGTGATATGGAGACTCAGTGATATGGAGACTCGGTGATATAGAGACTCAGTGATATAGAGACTCAGTGATATAGAGACTCAGTGATATGGAGACACAGTGATATGGAGACTCAGTGATATGGAGACTCAGTGATATGGAGACACACAGTGATATGGAGACTCAGTGATATGGAGACTCAGTGATATGAAGACACAGTGATATGGAGACACACAGTGATATGGAGACTCAGTGATATAGAGAAACAGTGATATAGAGACTCAGTGATATGGAGATACACAGTGATATAGAGACTCAGTGATATGGAGACTCAGTGATATGGAGACAGTGATATGGAGACTCAGTGATATGGAGACTCAGTGATATAGAGACACAGTGATATGGAGAGACAGTGATATGGAGACTCAGTGATATGGAGACTCAGTGATATAGAGACACAGTGATATGGAGACTCAGTGATATGGAGACTCAGTGATATGGAGACTCAGTGATATGGAGACTCAGTGATATAGAGACACAGTGATATGGAGAGACAGTGATATGGAGACTCAGTGATATAGAGACACAGTGATATGGAGAGACAGTGATATGGAGACTCAGTGATATGGAGACTCAGTGATATAGAGACTCAGTGATATGGAGACTCAGTGATATGGAGACACACAGTGATATGAAGACTTAGTGATATGGAGACTCAGTGATATAGAGACACAGTGATATGGAGACTCAGTGATATGGAGACTCAGTGATATGGAGACACACAGTGATATGGAGACTCAGTGATATGGAGACTCAGTGATATGGAGACTCAGTGATATGGAGACTCAGTGATATGGCGACTCAGTGATATAGAGACACAGTGATATGGAGACACACAGTGATATGGAGACACACAGTGATATGGAGACACACAGTGATATGGAGACTCAGTGATATAGAGACACAGTGATATAGAGACTCAGTGATATGGAGACTCAGTGATATGGAGACTCAGTGATATGGAGACTCAGTGATATGGAGACTCAGTGATATGGAGACTCAGTTATATAGAGACTCAGTGATATAGAGACTCAGTGATATGGAGACTCAGTGATATGAAGACACAGTGATATGGAGACACACAGTGATATGGAGACTCAGTGATATGGAGACTCAGTGATATAGAGACTCAGTGATATGGAGACTCAGTGATATGGAGACTCAGTGATATAGAGACTCGGTGATATGGAGACTCGGTGATATGGAGACACAGTGATATAGAGACTCAGTGATATAGAGACTCAGTGATATGGAAACACACAGTGATATGGAGACTCAGTGATATGGAGACTCAGTGATATGGAGACTCAGTGATATGGAGACTCAGTGATATGGAGACTCAGTGATATGGAGACACACAGTGATATGGAGACTCAGTGATATGGAGACTCAGTGATATGGAGACTCAGTGATATGGAGACTCAGTGATATGGAGACACACAGTGATATGGAGACTCAGTGATATAGAGACTCAGTGATATGGAGACTCAGTGATATAGAGACTCAGTGATATGGAGACTCAGTGATATAGAGACTCAGTGATATAGAGACTCAGTGATATGGAGACTCAGTGATATAGAGACTCAGTGATATGGAGACTCAGTGATATGGAGACTCAGTGATATGGAGACTCAGTGATATAGAGACTCAGTGATATAGAGACTCAGTGATATGGAGACTCGGTGATATGGAGACACTCAGTGATTCAGTGAGATCCCAGGTGTAGTCCTTCAGATAGTTCATATCCACAGTGAGATCCCAGGTGAAGACAATGGGACAATATTAATCCCCAGTCAGACGGGTGGATCAAACTCCCTGTGGATATACTGTGGGTGGGTGCCTTGTCAGAATGTGGACAACATTCTCAAATCAAATCAAATTGTATTGGTCACATACACATAGCAGATGTTATTTCAGGTGTAGTGAAATGCTTGTGTTCCTAGCTCCCAACAGTGCAGTGGTATCTAACAATTCACAACAATAATCCAAAAGTAAAAGAATGGAATTAAGAAATATATAAATATTAGGATGAGTAATGTCTGAGTCCAGAGTGTAAATATAGACGTGTGATGGGAGAGAACAGTGCTGTCTAAAGAGCCCATGCCCCGGGCACCCAGAAAGTCAAGGGTCTGTTTTGTAAAATTCCCTCAAACCCCTTGTATCACGCAGTCAGTATGGTTTAGCGAGCCACACGGGGATTCCAAAAGTCAAGCTTTTGGGATCAAAGTTCATATTTATAATTTAAAGAAAAAACAAGTCTGTTTCTGTCTCTCTCTTTTTTCTCTGTTTCTCTCTTTTTATTCCACCTCTATCTCTGTCTTTCTCTTTTTATCCCATCTCTCTCTCTGTTTCTCTCTTTTTATCCCACCTCTCTCTCTGTTTCTCTCTTTTTATCCCACCTCTCTCTCTGTCTCTCTCTTTTTATCCCATCTCTCTCTCTGTTTCTCTCTTTTTATCCCATCTCTCTCTCTGTTTCTCTCTTTTTATCCCACCTCTCTCTCTGTTTCTCTCTTTTTATTCCATCTCTCTCTCTGTTTCTCTCTTTTTATTCCACCTCTCTCTCTGTTTCTCTCTTTTTATCCCATCTCTCTCTCTGTTTCTCTCTTTTTATCCCACCTCTCTCTCTGTTTCTCTCTTTTTATTCCATCTCTCTCTCTGTTTCTCTCTTTTTATTCCACCTCTCTCTCTGTTTCTCTCTTTTTATCCCACCTCTCTCTCTGTTTCTCTCTTTTTATTCCACCTCTCTCTCTGTCTCTCTCTTTTTATTCCATCTCTCTCTCTGTTTCTCTCTTTTTATTCCACCTCTCTCTCTGTTTCTCTCTTTTTATCCCACCTCTCTCTCTGTCTCTCTCTTTTTATCCCAGCTCTCTCTCTGTCTCTCTCTTTTTATTCCACCTCTCTCTCTGTTTCTCTCTTTTTATCCCACCTCTCTCTCTGTCTCTCTCTTTTTATCCCACCTCTCTCTCTGTCTCTCTCTTTTTATCCCAGCTCTCTCTCTGTCTCTCTCTTTTTATTCCACCTCTCTCTCTGTTTCTCTCTTTTTATCCCACCTCTCTCTCTGTCTCTCTCTTTTTATCCCAGCTCTCTCTCTGTCTCTCTCTTTTTATTCCACCTCTCTCTCTGTTTCTCTCTTTTTATCCCACCTCTCTCTCTGTTTCTCTCTTTTTATCCCCCTCTCTCTCTGTTTCTCTCTTTTTATTCCACCTCTCTCTCTGTTTCTCTCTTTTTATTCCACCTCTCTCTCTGTTTCTCTCTTTTTATTCCATCTCTCTCTCTGTTTCTCTCTTTTTATCCCATCTCTCTCTCTGTTTCTCTCTTTTTATTCCACCTCTCTCTCTGTCTCTCTCTTTTTATTCCATCTCTCTCTCTGTTTCTCTCTTTTTATTCCACCTCTCTCTCTGTTTCTCTCTTTTTATCCCACCTCTCTCTCTGTCTCTCTCTTTTTATCCCAGCTCTCTCTCTGTCTCTCTCTTTTTATTCCACCTCTCTCTCTGTTTCTCTCTTTTTATCCCACCTCTCTCTCTGTCTCTCTCTTTTTATCCCAGCTCTCTCTCTGTCTCTCTCTTTTTATTCCACCTCTCTCTCTGTTTCTCTCTTTTTATCCCAGCTCTCTCTCTGTTTCTAAATCACCCATCCTTCTCTCAAATGTCTGCCTTGTGTTACTTGTTGCTGTTCTCTCCTTGTTTAAACAGCTTGCAGCTCCTTACTGGAAGGATCGAGAGTTGATATTTATGTTTTCACCCTGACCATAAGAAGCTCCCCATGTCTTTGCGTAGGTAGACTGGACTTGGCCAATGTGTGTGCGTGCGTGTGTGTTCCCTATGTCTTCGCGTGGGTAGACTAGCACTAATACAAGTTGATACAAGTGGAAGGAAAGTGAAAGAGAGGACACTGAGTGGAGATGAGAGACTAATACATTGAACATGAGAGGGGAAGCCTCCTCCTCAGTAGAGCTAGTATGTTGAACATGAGAGGGGAAGCCTCCTCAGAAGGCAGAGCCAGTATGTTGAACATGAGAGGGGAAGCCTCCTCCTCAGTAGAGCCAGTATGTTGAACATGAGAGGGGAAGCCTCCTCAGAAGGCAGAGCCAGTATGTTGAACATGAGAGGGGAAGCCTCCTCAGTAGAGCTAGTATGTTGAACATGACAGGGGAAGCCTCCTCAGAAGGCAGAGCCAGTATGTTGAACATGAGAGGGGAAGCCTCCTCCTCAGTAGAGCCAGTATGTTGAACATGAGAGGGGAAGCCTCCTCTATAGAGCCAGTATGTTGAACATGACAGGGGAAGCCTCCTCAGTAGAGCCAGTATGTTGAACATGAGAGGGGAAGCCTCCTCAGAAGGCAGAGCCAGTATGTTGAACATGAGAGGGGAAGCCTCCTCCTCAGTAGAGCTAGTATGTTGAACATGAGAGGGGAAGCCTCCTCAGAAGGCAGAGCCAGTATGTTGAACATGAGAGGGGAAGCCTCCTCAGAAGGCAGAGCTAGTATGTTGAACATGAGAGGGGAAGCCTCCTCCTCAGTAGAGCCAATATGTTGAACATGAGAGGGGAAGCCTCCTCAGAAGGCAGAGCCAGTATGTTGAACATGACAGGGGAAGCCTCCTCCTCAGTAGAGCCAGTATGTTGAACATGAGAGGGGAAGCCTCCTCTGTAGAGCCAGTATGTTGAACATGAGAGGGGAAGCCTCCTCAGTAGAGCCAGTATGTTGAACATGAGAGGAGAAGCCTCCTCCTCAGTAGAGCTAGTATGTTGAACATGACAGGGGAAGCCTCCTCAGTAGAGCTAGTATGTTGAACATGAGAGGGTCGTAGTCGACAGCAGTGCCAAAATCCCGAAGTATCCCTTTAAGTTCACACCGTAGTCGACAGCAGTGCCAAAATCCCGAAGTATCCCTTTAAGTTCACACCGTAGTCGACAGCAGTGCCAAAATCCCGAAGTATCCCTTTAAGTTCACACCGTAGTCGACAGCAGTGCCAAAATCCTGAAGTATCCCTTTAAGTTCACACCGTAGTCTTCAGCAGTGTCAAAATCCCGAAGTATCCCTTTAAGTTCACACCGTAGTCGACAGCAGTGCCAAAATCCCAAAGTATCCCTTTAAGTTCACACCGTAGTCGACAGCAGTGCCAAAATCCCGAAGTATCCCTTTAAGTTCACACCGTAGTCGACAGCAGTGCCAAAATCCCAAAGTATCCCTTTAAGTTCACACCGTAGTCGACAGCAGTGCCAAAATCCCGAAGTATCCCTTTAAGTTCACACCGTAGTCGACAGCAGTGCCAAAATCCCGAAGTATCCCTTTAAGTTCACACCGTAGTCGACAGCAGTGCCAAAATCCCGAAGTATCCCTTTAAGTTCACACCGTAGTCGACAGCAGTGCCAAAATCCCGAAGTATCCCTTTAAGTTCACACCGTAGTCGACAGCAGTGCCAAAATCCCGAAGTATCCCTTTAAGTTCACACCGTAGTCGACAGCAGTGCCAAAATCCCGAAGTATCCCTTTAAGTTCACACCGTAGTCGACAGCAGTGCCAAAATCCCGAAGTATCCCTTTAAGTTCACACCGTAGTCGACAGCAGTGCCAAAATCCCGAAGTATCCCTTTAAGTTCACACCGTAGTCGACAGCAGTGCCAAAATCCCAAAGTATCCCTTTAAGTTCACACCGTAGTCGACAGCAGTGCCAAAATCCCGAAGTATCCCTTTAAGTTCACACCGTAGTCGACAGCAGTGCCAAAATCCCGAAGTATCCCTTTAAGTTCACACCGTAGTCGACAGCAGTGCCAAAATCCCGAAGTATCCCTTTAAGTTCACACCGTAGTCGACAGCAGTGCCAAAATCCTGAAGTATCCCTTTAAGTTCACACCGTAGTCTTCAGCAGTGTCAAAATCCCGAAGTATCCCTTTAAGTTCACACCGTAGTCGACAGCAGTGCCAAAATCCCGAAGTATCCCTTTAAGTTCACACCGTAGTCGACAGCAGTGCCAAAATCCCGAAGTATCCCTTTAAGTTCACACCGTAGTCGACAGCACTGCCAAAATCCCAAAGTATCCCTTTAAGTTCACACCGTAGTCGACAGCAGTGCCAAAATCCCGAAGTATCCCTTTAAGTTCACACCGTAGTCGACAGCAGTGCCAAAATCCCGAAGTATCCCTTTAAGTTCACACCGTAGTCGACAGCAGTGCCAAAATCCCGAAGTATCCCTTTAAGTTCACACCGTAGTCGACAGCAGTGCCAAAATCCCGAAGTATCCCTTTAAGTTCACACCGTAGTCGACAGCAGTGCCAAAATCCCGAAGTATCCCTTTAAGTTCACACCGTAGTCGACAGCAGTGCCAAAATCCCGAAGTATCCCTTTAAGTTCACACCGTAGTCGACAGCAGTGCCAAAATCCCGAAGTATCCCTTTAAGTTCACACCGTAGTCGACAGCAGTGCCAAAATCCCGAAGTATCCCTTTAAGTTCACACCGTAGTCGACAGCAGTGCCAAAATCCCGAAGTATCCCTTTAAGTTCACACCGTAGTCGACAGCAGTGCCAAAATCCCGAAGTATCCCTTTAAGTTCACACCGTAGTCGACAGCAGTGCCAAAATCCCGAAGTATCCCTTTAAGTTCACACCGTAGTCGACAGCAGTGCCAAAATCCCGAAGTATCCCTTTAAGTTCACACCGTAGTCGACAGCAGTGCCAAAATCCCAAAGTATCCCTTTAAGTTCACACCGTAGTCGACAGCAGTGCAAAAATCCCGAAGTATCCCTTTAAGTTCACACCGTAGTCGACAGCAGTGCCAAAATCCCGAAGTATCCCTTTAAGTTCACACCGTAGTCGACAGCAGTGCCAAAATCCCGAAGTATCCCTTTAAGTTCACACCGTAGTCGACAGCAGTGCCAAAATCCCGAAGTATCCCTTTAAGTTCACACCGTAGTCTTCAGCAGTGTCAAAATCCTGAAGTATCCCTTTAAGTTCACACCGTAGTCGACAGCAGTGCCAAAATCCCAAAGTATCCCTTTAAGTTCACACCGTAGTCGACAGCAGTGCCAAAATCCCGAAGTATCCCTTTAAGTTCACACCGTAGTCGACAGCAGTGCCAAAATCCCAAAGTATCCCTTTAAGTTCACACCGTAGTCGACAGCAGTGTCAAAATCCCGAAGTATCCCTTTAAGTTCACACCGTAGTCGACAGCAGTGCCAAAATCCCGAAGTATCCCTTTAAGTTCACACCGTAGTCGACAGCAGTGCCAAAATCCCGAAGTATCCCTTTAAGTTCACACCGTAGTCGACAGCAGTGCCAAAATCCCGAAGTATCCCTTTAAGTTCACACCGTAGTCGACAGCAGTGCCAAAATCCCGAAGTATCCCTTTAAGTTCACACCGTAGTCGACAGCAGTGCCAAAATCCCGAAGTATCCCTTTAAGTTCACACCGTAGTCGACGGCAGTGCCAAAATCCCGAAGTATCCCTTTAAGTTCACACCGTAGTCGACGGCAGTGCCAAAATCCCGAAGTATCCCTTTAAGTTCACACCGTAGTCGACGGCAGTGCCAAAATCCCGAAGTATCCCTTTAAGTTCACACCGTAGTCGACAGCAGTGCCAAAATCCCGAAGTATCCCTTTAAGTTCACACCGTAGTCGACAGCAGTGCCAAAATCCCGAAGTATCCCTTTAAGTTCACACCGTAGTCGACAGCAGTGCCAAAATCCCGAAGTATCCCTTTAAGTTCACACCGTAGTCGACAGCAGTGCCAAAATCCCGAAGTATCCCTTTAAGTTCACACCGTAGTCGACAGCAGTGCCAAAATCCCGAAGTATCCCTTTAAGTTCACACCGTAGTCGACAGCAGTGCCAAAATCCCGAAGTATCCCTTTAAGTTCACACCGTAGTCGACAGCAGTGCCAAAATCCCGAAGTATCCCTTTAAGTTCACACCGTAGTCGACAGCAGTGCCAAAATCCCGAAGTATCCCTTTAAGTTCACACCGTAGTCGACAGCAGTGCCAAAATCCCGAAGTATCCCTTTAAGTTCACACCGTAGTCGACAGCAGTGCCAAAATCCCGAAGTATCCCTTTAAGTTCACACCGTAGTCGACAGCAGTGCCAAAATCCCGAAGTATCCCTTTAAGTTCACACCGTAGTCGACAGCAGTGCCAAAATCCCGAAGTATCCCTTTAAGTTCACACCGTAGTCGACAGCAGTGCCAAAATCCCGAAGTATCCCTTTAAGTTCACACCGTAGTCGACAGCAGTGCCAAAATCCCGAAGTATCCCTTTAAGTTCACACCGTAGTCGACAGCAGTGCCAAAATCCCAAAGTATCCCTTTAAGTTCACACCGTAGTCGACAGCAGTGCCAAAATCCCGAAGTATCCCTTTAAGTTCACACCGTAGTCGACAGCAGTGCCAAAATCCCGAAGTATCCCTTTAAGTTCACACCTTAGTCGACAGCAGTGTCAAAATCCCGAAGTATCCCTTTAAGTTCACACCGTAGTCGACAGCAGTGCCAAAATCCCGAAGTATCCCTTTAAGTTCACACCGTAGTCGACAGCAGTGCCAAAATCCCGAAGTATCCCTTTAAGTTCACACCGTAGTCGACAGCAGTGCCAAAATCCCAAAGTATCCCTTTAAGTTCACACCGTAGTCGACAGCAGTGCCAAAATCCCGAAGTATCCCTTTAAGTTCACACCGTAGTCGACAGCAGTGTCAAATTGAGGTTTTATATTCCAACAGTATTGTATTTTTTTTTTACTGATAAAATTTGGAAAAAGCAGAGGAAGTGGATTGAGTCCCGTCTGTCTGTCTGTCTGTCTGTCTTTCTGTCTGTCTGTCTGTCTGTCTGTCTGTCTGTCTGTCTGTCTGTCTGTCTGTCTGTGTGCGCCCCACAAATAATGAAAACCTGAAAAAAAGTCCCCAAGAGTTATGACCCAGTCAAGTTGGACAAAGTCGGGGACAAAGCTTCTTTATTGTGTTAATTTCAAGTGATATTTGTGCTTACAAAGTGCTTTTGATCAGATTCTTTTCAGGAACGACCTGTGGAAAGGCTCCTCCTCACAATTCATGTTCCACACTTTTGTCCCACAACGTCATAAAAAAAGTGTGTGTGTGTGTGTGTGTGTGTGTGTGTGTGTGTGTGTGTGTGTGTGTGTGTGTGTGTGTGTGTGTGTGTGTGTGTGTGTGTGTGTGTGTGTGTGTGTGTGTGTGTGTGTGTGTGTGTGTGTGTGTGTGTGTGCGTGCGTGCGTGCGTATGTGCGTGCATGCGTGCGTGTGTTTTTTCCAGCGACAGTCAACTGTAGAAGCAGGCCGTACTGTCATCTGATTGGCTGAAAGGTCAGTTCATCGTAAGGTCAGAGGGTCGTGGCAATGTCCTTTCAGATAAACACAGCTGCCATGATGACGACGGTGATGATGTCACAGTGGAACACTGATGGGGGAATTCAATACCTAATTCTACCAGAGAGAGAGAAGAGAGAGAGAAGCCTCACCTGGTGCTAACATGGGTCCTTTGTCCTGACCGTGGCTACATTCTGATTGTCCCCACATTTACAGAAATGTGTCTACACATGGTACTAAAATGTGGTGTGTCTGCATTGTGCCCAGGTTTCCTGGTCCCTTCCTTTATGCAGTGGTGTGTATTCATGGGTGATAAGGGAAGCCAGGCTTCTCCCCATAAAATGTACGAATAATTTATATTTCCTTCAGTTTGCAAGAGACTGAATGTATCTTACCAGAGAAGGCATCCGAGCGAGCTAAACAGCACCCCTCAGTATGTGTAGCCCGTCTATCTGATGCTGTCTGGTCAAAACGAGTATGACATTGTTGCCGCCTGTAACATTGAATGCAAGGGAAGCCAGCGAGCATTTGGACCTCCCTTGATAAAAAATAAGTCTAAAACAATAGCCAATCAGCGATGAGCTAAACTGAGCAAGCTCAACTGTGAATGGTCCCGGTGCACCCCAAAAATACGTGTCAAGGGAAGCCAGTTTGGATTTGGCTTCAGACCAATCACATCAAAAGCAAACTGTAATTGACAGGAAAAAAAACTTTAATTGTTGCATCTCATTGTGTCGTTGTCTAAAATTGACCCTTTCCTAAATTAGCCATGGATGGAGATAGGGATTTGGATTTGTGGTTTTACCTAATTCTTTGTACTGGCAAGTGATTTAACAGCGATTCTGATCCAACCATAAATTCATACTTCATACATTGTGCCCCTGGCCTGAGAAGATGGCAGTATGTAGCTAGATGTACTTGGCTGAAATTAACTAGCTAATGTTGCCAATGAAAGGAAGTTAGGCTAGTGAGCAAGCATTTCAGCCAGGTAGGACAACAACAACTAAAAGTGTGTACAGAGTCATAGACCGTTTTGTCCACGTGAAAGAGAGGAGGGTGGCATTGGCGTTTCTTTACAAGTAGAGTGACATGTTTTTACACACACACACACACACACACACACACACACACACACACACACACACACACACACACACACACACACACACACACACACACACACACACACACCACTTATAAGACTAAGCAGTGAATACCAACCGAAGCGCAACCCAGTTAGCATTAACCCATCATAATGAACAGTTAGCATTAACCCATCATAATGAACAGTTAGCATTAACCCATCATAATGAACAGTTAGCATTAACCCATCATAATGAACAGTTAGCATTAACCCATCATAATGAACAGTTAGCATTAACCCATCATAATGAACAGTTAGCATTAACCCATCATAATGAACAGTTAGCATTAACCCATCATAATGAACAGTTAGCATTAACCCATCATAATCAACAGTTAGCATTAACCCATCATAATGAACAGTTAGCATTAACCCATCAGAATCAACAGTTAGCATTAACCCATCATAATGAACAGTTAGCATTAACCCATCATAATGAACAGTTAGCATTAACCCATCATAATGAACAGTTAGCATTAACCCATCATAATGAACAGTTAGCATTAACCCATCATAATCAACAGTTAGCATTAACCCATCATAATGAACAGTTAGCATTAACCCATCATAATGAACAGTTAGCATTAACCCATCATAATCAACAGTTAGCATTAACCCATCATAATCAACAGTTAGCATTAACCCATCATAATCAACAGTTAGCATTAACCCATCATAATCAACAGTTAGCATTAACCCATCATAATGAACAGTTAGCATTAACCCATCATAATGAACAGTTAGCATTAACCCATCATAATGAACAGTTAGCATTAACCCATCATAATGAACAGTTAGCATTAACCCATCATAATGAACAGTTAGCATTAACCCATCATAATGAACAGTTAGCATTAACCCATCATAATGAACAGTTAGCATTAACCCATCATAATGAACAGTTAGCATTAACCCATCATAATCAACAGTTAGCATTAACCCATCATAATCAACAGTTAGCATTAACCCATCATAATGAACAGTTAGCATTAACCCATCATAATGAACAGTTAGCATTAACCCATCATAATGAACAGTTAGCATTAACCCATCATAATGAACAGTTAGCATTAACCCATCATAATGAACAGTTAGCATTAACCCATCATAATGAACAGTTAGCATTAACCCATCATAATCAACAGTTAGCATTAACCCATCATAATGAACAGTTAGCATTAACCCATCATAATGAACAGTTAGCATTAACCCATCATAATCAACAGTTAGCATTAACCCATCATAATCAACAGTTAGCATTAACCCATCATAATGAACAGTTAGCATTAACCCATCATAATGAACAGTTAGCATTAACCCATCATAATGAACAGTTAGCATTAACCCATCATAATGAACAGTTAGCATTAACCCATCATAATGAACAGTTAGCATTAACCCATCATAATCAACAGTTATCATTAACCCATCATAATGAACAGTTAGCATTAACCCATCATAATCAACAGTTAGCATTAACCCATCATAATGAACAGTTAGCATTAACCCATCATAATCAACAGTTAGCATTAACCCATCATAATGAACAGTTAGCATTAACCCATCATAATGAACAGTTAGCATTAACCCATCATAATGAACAGTTAGCATTAACCCATTATAATGAAAAGAAAGACTATACGCCAACATGTCTAGAAACCAGCCTCATAATCCCAACGAGCCCAATATTACAGGTAGAGGACATTTGGTTATATACAATATAACAACAAGAGGATATGTGTTTAATAGTTACAGCTAAGACGATATAACAACAAGAGGATATGTGTTTTATAGTTACAGCCAAGATAATATAACAACAAGAGGATATGTGTTTTATAGTTACAGCCAAGATAATATAACAACAAGAGGATATGTGTTTTATATTTACAGCCAAGATAATATAACAACAAGAGGATATGTGTTTTAGAGTTACAGCCAAGATAATATAACAACAAGAGGATATGTGTTTTATAGTTACAGCCAAGACGATATAACAACAAGAGGATATGTGTTTTATATTTACAGCCAAGATAATATAACAACAAGAGGATATGTGTTTTATAGTTACAGCCAAGATAATATAACAACAAAAGGATATGTGTTTTAGAGTTAAGTGCCTTCGAAAGGTATTCAGTCATGTTACGATAATCCTCCTCCTCTTCATCAGAAGAGGAGGAGCAGGGATTGAACCAAGGTGCAGCGCGTTGAAATGACATGATGAATTTATTTAACAAGACAAAACGAACTATACTTGAAAATGATACAAAATAACAAAACGAAAGTAGACAGACCTGAACGACGAACTTACATACAACGTGAAGAACGAAATGAACAGGAACAGACTACATGAAATGAACAAACCGTAAACAGTCCCGTATGGTGCAAACATTGACACAGACACAGGAGACAACCACCCACAAACAAACAGTGAGAAATGCCCTACCTAAATATGACTCTTAATTAGAGACAAACGCAAACCACCTGCCTCTAATCAAGAGCCATACCAGGCAAACCAAAACCAACATAGAAACAGATAACATAGAATGCCCACCCAACCTCACGTCCTGACCAACTAACACACAAAAACTAACATAAATAGGTCAGGAACGTGACAGTACCCCCCCCACAAGGTGCGAACTCCGGGCGCACCAGCACAAAGTCCAGGGGAGGGTCCGGGTGGGCATCTAACCACGGTGGTGGCTCAGGCTCCGGGCGCGGTTCCCACCCCACCATAATCCATCCTAACTTCCTCCCACAAAGAATGTCCACCCTCTTTTCTCCCCCACACAATTCTCTTAATAATATATTTAATAAGGATAACACCAGGATAGAGAGATAAATCAAGATAGAGGGATAGATAAGACTATAGAGATAGATGAAGATAGAGAGGGAGATTAGGATAGAGGGGCAACTCCGGACTGAAAGGCAGCTCCGGACAGAGAGACAGCTCTGGACTGATGGGCAGTTCTGGGTATCCAGCCTTTTCAGGCTGAAGGGCAGCTCATGGCTGACTGACGACTCTCGATGCTCATGGCAGGCTGACGGCTCTCGACGCTCATGGCAGGCTGACGGCTCTCGACGCTCATGGCAGGCTGACGGCTCTCGACGCTCATGGCAGGCTGACGGCTCTCGACGCTCATGGCAGGCTGACGGCTCACGACGCTCATGGCGCTCTGACGGCTCTGGCTGCTCATGGCTCTCTGACGGCTCTGGCTGCTCATGGCTCGCTGGCGGCTCTGGCAGATCCTGTCTGGTTGGCGGCTCTGGCAGATCCTGTCTGGTTGGCGGCTCTGGCAGATCCTGTCTGGTTGGCGGCTCTGGCAGATCCTGTCTGGTTGGCGGCTCTGGCAGATCCTGTCTGGCTGACGGCTCTAGCGGCTCCTGTCTGGCTGATGGCTCTAGCGGCTCCTGTCTGGCTGACGGCTCTGTAGGCTCATGGCAGACGGGCGGCTTTGCAGGCTCATGGCAGACGGGCGGCTTTGCAGGCTCCTGGCAGACGGATGGCTCAGATGGCGCTGGGGAGACGGATGGCTCAGATGGCGCTGGGGAGACGGATGGCTCTGGCCGGATATGGCGCACTGTAGACCTGGTGCGTGGTGCCGGAACTGGAGGCACCGTGCTAATGATAAGCACCTTCCTACTAGTGCGGGGAGCAGGGACAGGGCACACTGTATTCTCAAAGCCTACTCTCTCCCTGATGCGTGGTACCGGCACTGGTGACACCGGGCTGAGGACAAGCACATCAGGATTAGTAGGGGAAGAAGATACAGTGGGTTCAGGGCTCTGGAGACGCACTGGTAGCTTAGTGCGTGGGACCGAAACTGGAGGCACCGGGCTAGATACACGCACTACAGGGAGAGTGCGTGGAGGAGGAACAGGGCTCAGGATACGCACTGGTAGCCTAGTGCGTAGTGTATACACTGTAGGTACTAGGCTGGGGCGGGGAGGTGGTGCCGGAAATACCGGACCGTGGAGGCGTACTGGCTCTCTTGAGCATTTAGCCTGCCCAACCTTACCTGGTTGAATGCTCCCGGTCGCCCGACCAGTGCGGGGAGGTGGAATAACCCGCACCGGCCTATGTAGGCGAACCGGAGAAACCATGCGTAAGGCCGGTGCCATGTATGCCGGCCCGAGGAGACGCACTGGTGACCAGATGCGTTGAGCCGGCCTCATGACACCTGGCTCAATACCCAATCTAGCCCTCCCAGTGCGGGGAGGTGGAATAACCCGCACCGGGCTATGCACTCGTACAGGAGACACCGTGCGCTCTACTGCGTAACACGGCGCCTGCCCGTACTCCCGCTCTCCACGGTGAGCCTGGGAAGTGGGCGCAGGTCTCCTACCTGCCCTTGGCCCACTACCCTTTAGCCCCCCCCCAAGAAATTTTTGGGAGTTACTCACGGGCTTTTTCGGCTTCCGTGCCAGACGCGTTCCCTCATAGCTCCGGTTCCTCTCTCCGGTAGCCTCCGCTCTCCTCAGTGCCTCCAGCTGTTCCCATGGGAGGCGATCTCTACCAGCTAGGATCTCCTCCCATGTGTAGACACCCTTTCCATCCAGAACATCGTCCCAAGTCCACGAGTCCTGATTATTTGGTCGCTGCTCGTAGTCACACTGCTTGGTTCTGGACATTTGGTGGGTGGTTCTGTTTTGTTGGTTTTGGGTGTTTATTTGGTAAAGGGGTTATGGGGTGTAGTAGATGGTTTTGTGTTGAGTGTATATGTCTAGCGTTGTCTATGTTGGTTAGTTATCTAGGAGAGTCTATGGTTACCTGAATGAGTTCCCAATTAGAGACAGCTGATTTCGGTTGTCTCTGATTGGGAGCCTTATTTAGGGTAGCCATAGGCTCTCATTGGTTGTGGGTAATTGTCTATGTAAAACGTTTGTAGCCTGTATGTATGTGCACAACGTTTGTAGCTTCACGGTCGTTTTGTTGTTTTGTTCGTTTTGTTAAAGTGTTTCGTGTTTATTTTTGTCATCTTTTAAAATAAAAGAAGATGGCTTATTTTCCAACTGCTGCGTTTTGGTCTGTCAATCCGCCACACGATCGTGACAAGTCACCTTGACTTTTTCCACATTTTATTAGTTTACAGCCTTATTCTAAAATGGATTAAATAGTTTTTCCCCCCTCATCAATCTACACAAAATACCCAATAATGACAAAGCAAAAACAGATTATTAGAAATGTTTGCTAATTTATTCAATCTTAAAAACTAAAATATTACATTCAATAAATATTCAGACCCTTTACTTAATACTTTGTTGAAGAAACTGGTAGTGATTACAGCCTCTAGTCTTCTTGGGTATGACGCTACAAGCTGGGCACACCTGTATTTGGGTAGTTTCTCCCATTCTTCTCTGCAGATCCTCTCAAGCTCTGTCAGGTTGGATGGGGAGTGTCGCTGCACAGCTATTTTCAGGTTTCTCCAGAGATGTTTGATCAGGTTTATGTCTGGGCTGTTGCTGGGCCACTCAAGGACATACAGAGACTTGTCACGAATCCCGCTTCCTGAGTCTGTTTTTGCCTGTGTTCTGTCCTGGAGTGTTTTTTCCGGTGTCCTGGAACGCACCCTGTCTGGTTGCCGGGCGACGTAGCTGGTTGGGAGATCTCTGATTTACCGCACCTGTTTCCAAACCGCTATCTGCACACCTGGTCCTGATCATCACCCCTCCACTTCATAAGCACTGACCTGACATCCATTCCCTGCCGGATCGTTAGCCATGAACAGTATGTCGTGCCAGCGTATTAGCCTCCATTTTGATAGAGTTTGTTTTGTTGTTTTGTACGTCTTGCTTGCCTTGAACTTACCTCCGTTCTCTCTGTCTACAGTCATTCACCCGGAACACTCATTCCTTCCCTGCCTGGTCGTCGGTGGCTTCTGTTACTCCCTTGGATCTGCCTATTCAATCCCATCAACTCAACTCCGCTGCCCGCTCCGCTACCTGGATCTTTCTATCTCTACACTTAAACTTGTAAATAAATACTCACCTTCGTCTTACTCTCCTTGTCCTGGTCTGCTTCTGGGTTCTACGTTAGAAAATTGTGACACCCGAAGCCACTCCTGCATTGTCTTGGCTGTGTGCTAGGGTCGTTGTCCTGTTGATAGGTGAACAGTCACCCCAGTCTGAGGCCCTGAGTGCTCTGGAGCAGGTTTTCATCAAGGATCTCTCTGTACTTTGTTCTGTTCATCTTTCCCTTGATCCTGACTAGTCTCCCAGTCCCTGTCACTGAAAAACATCTCCACAGCATAATGCTGCCACCACCATGCACACGTAGGGATGGTGCTAGGATTCCTCCAGACGTGAAGCTTGGCATTCACGCCAGAGAGTTCAATCTTGGTTTCATCAGACCAGAAAATCTTGTTTCTCATGGTCTGAGTCTTTAGGTGCCTTTTGGCAAACTCCAAGGGGGCTGTCATGTGCCTTTTACTGAGGAGTCGCTTCCATCTGGCCACTCTACCATAAAGGCCTGATTGAGATGATTGTCCTTCTGGAAGGTTCTCCCATCTCCACAGAGGAACTCTGTCAGAGTGACCATCAGGTTCTTGGTCACCTCCCTGACCAAGGGCCTTCTCCCCCGGTTACTCAGTTTGGTCGGGCGGCCAGACTTTGAAGGTTT
This sequence comes from Salvelinus fontinalis, assembly GCF_029448725.1. Classification (NCBI taxonomy): domain Eukaryota; kingdom Metazoa; phylum Chordata; class Actinopteri; order Salmoniformes; family Salmonidae; genus Salvelinus; species Salvelinus fontinalis. The sequence continues at coordinate 691,919 of NW_026600227.1, forward strand.
TGGTGGTTCCAAACGTCTTCCATTTAAGAATGATGGAGGCCACTGTGTTCTTGTGGACCTTCAATTCTGCAGAAATGATTTGGTACCCTTCCCCAGGTCTGTTCCTCGACACAATCCTGTCTCGGCGCTCTACAGAGAATTCGTTCAACCTCATGGTTTGGTTTTTGCTCTGCCATGCACTGTCAACTGTGCACAGTACAGGTGTGCCTTATATAGACAGGTGTGCCTTTCCAAAACATGTCCAATCAATTGAAATAACACAGATGGACTCAAATCAAGTTGTAGAAACGTCTCAAGGATGACCAATGGAAACAGGATGCACCTGACCTCAATTTCCAGTTTCATAGAAAAGGGTTTAATTCTCTGTCATTATGGGGTATTGTGTGCCGATTGCTGAGGATTTAAAAAAAAATGTAATCCATTTTAGAATAAGGCTGTAAAGTAACAAAATGTGGAAAAAGTCAAGGGGTCTGAATACTTTCCGAAGGCATTGTATAGCAAAAACAATATTACTGCTAGGGGATATGTGGTTTATGGTTAGATAATATTACTGTTAGAGGATATGTGTTTTATGGTTAGAACTAAGATAATATTACTGCTAGAGGTTATGTGGTTTATGGTTAGATAATATTACTGTTAGAGGATATGTGGTTTATGGTTACAACTAAGATAATATTACTGCTAGAGGATATGTGGTTTAGAGTTAGATAATATTACTGCTAGAGGATATGTGGTTTATGGTTAGATAATATTACTGCTAGAGGTTATGTGGTTTATGGTTAGATAATATTACTGCTAGAGGATATGTGGTTTATGGTTAGATAATATTACTGCTAGTGGATATGTGGTTTATGGTTAGATAATATTACTGCTAGAGGTTATGTAGTTTATGGTTAGAACTAAGATAATATTACTGCTAGAGGATATGTGGTTTATGGTTAGATAATATTACTGCTAGAGGTTATGTAGTTTATGGTTAGAACTAAGATAATATTACTGCTAGAGGTTATGTAGTTTATGGTTAGATAATATTACTGCTAGAGGATATGTGGTTTATGGTTAGAACTAAGATAATATTACTGCTAGAGGATATGTGGTTTATGGTTAGATAATATTACTGCTAGAGGATATGTGGTTTATGGTTAGAACTAAGATAATATTACTGCTAGAGGATATGTGGTTTATGGTTAGATAATATTACTGCTAGAGGATATGTGGTTTATGGTTAGAACTAAGATAATATTACTGCTAGAGGATATGTGGTTTATGGTTAGAACTAAGATAATATTACTGCTAGAGGTTATGTAGTTTATGGTTAGATAATATTACTGCTAGAGGATATGTGGTTTATGGTTAGAACTAAGATAATATTACTGCTAGAGGATATGTGGTTTATGGTTAGATAATATTACTGCTAGAGGATATGTGTTTTATGGTTAGATAATATTACTGCTAGAGGATGTGTGGTTTATGGTTAGATAATATTACTGCTAGAGGATATGTGGTTTATGGTTAGAACTAAGATAATATTACTGCTAGAGGATATGTGGTTTATGGTTAGATAATATTACTGCTAGAGGATATGTGGTTTATGGTTAGATAATATTACTGCTAGAGGTTATGTGGTTTATGGTTAGAACTAAGATAATATTACTGCTAGAGGATATGTGGTTTATGGTTAGATAATATTACTGCTAGAGGTTATGTGGTTTATGGTTAGATAATATTACTGCTAGAGGTTATGTGGTTTATGGTTAGATAATATTACTGCTAGAGGATATGTGGTTTATGGTTAGATAATATTACTGCTAGAGGTTATGTGGTTTATGGTTAGATAATATTACTGCTAGAGGATATGTGGTTTATGGTTAGATAATATTACTGCTAGAGGATATGTGGTTTATGGTTAGATAATATTACTGCTAGAGGATATGTGGTTTATGGTTAGATAATTGTAATGGTAGTCCTCCTCCTCTTCAACCGAAAAGGAGGAGTAGTGATGGAACCAAGGCGCAGCGGGTTGTGAACACATAATTTATTTAAAGAAAACACGAAAACACGAACTCGACTATAAACTAACAAAACAACAAACGGAGTAGACAGACCTGGACGACGAACTTACATTAAACACGAAGAACTCACGAACAGGGAAAATAGACTACACAAAATGACGATGTACAAAAACAAACCGAACAGTCCCGTATGGTGCGACAAACACTGACACAGTGTCACGATCATGTGGTGGATTGACGGACCAAAATGCAGCTTTTGGAAAATAAGCCATCTTCTTTATTAAACAAAAACACGAAGATGAACACGACACAAAAACTCTATACAAAATAACAAAACGACCGTGAAGCTACAAACGTTGTGCACAAACATACAGGCTACTAACGTTCTTACATAGACAATTACCCACACCCAATGAGAGCCCATGGCTACCCTAAATAAGGCTCCCAATCAGAGACAACCGAAATCAGCTGTCTCTAATTGGGAACTCATTCAGGTAACCATAGACTCTCCTAGACAACTAACCACCATAGACAATGCTAAACATCTACACTCAACACAAAACCATATACTACACCCATTAACCCCTTTACCAAATAAACACCCAAAAACAACAAAACATAAACATTCCCCATGTCACACCCTGACCTAACTAAAATAATAAAGAAAACAAAGAATAATAAGGCCAGGGCGTGACATAACCCCCCCCTTGAGGCGCGAACTCCGGGCGCACCATACACAGTCTAGGGGAGGGTCTGGGTGTGCTCCCCTCCACGGTGGCGGCTCCGGCTCTGGTCGTAGTCCCCACGTCACCACAGTACCTAACCACCTCCTAGGCCTCCTCCAAACGACCCCCCTCCACATTAACCCCATTGCATTCAGGGGCAGTTCCAGACTAAGGGGCAGTACCAGGGTAAGAGGCAGTACCAGGGTCAGGGGCAGTACCAGGATCAGGGGCAGTACTAGGGTCAGGGACAGTACCAGGGTAAGGGGCAGCACCAGGGTAAGGGGCAGCACCAGGGTAAGGGGCAGAACCAGGGGAAGGGGCAGCTCCAGGGTAAAGGGCAGCTCCGGACTGAGGAATGGCAGCTCCGGACTGAGGGACTGCAGCTCCGGACTGAGGGACTGCAGCTCCGGACTGAGGGACAGCCCATGGCTGGCTGACAGATCTGGCTGCTCATGGCTGGCTGACTGATCTGGCTGCTCATGGCTGGCTGACTGATCTGGCTGCTCATGGCTGGCTGACGGATCTGGCTGCTCATGGCTGGCTGACGGATCTGGCTGCTCATGGCTGGCTGACGGATCTGGCTGCTCATGGCTAGCTGACGGATCTGGCTGCTCATGGCTAGCTGACGGATCTGGCTGCTCATGGCTAGCTGACGGATCTGGCTGCTCATGGCTAGCTGACGGATCTGGCTGCTCATGGCTAGCTGACGGATCTGGCTGCTCATGGCTAGCTGACGGATCTGGCTGCTCATGGCTAGCTGACGGATCTGGCTGCTCATGGCTAGCTGACGGATCTGGCTGCTCATGGCTAGCTGACGGATCTGGCTGCTCATGGCTAGCTGACGGATCTGGCTGCTCATGGCTAGCTGACGGATCTGGCTGCTCATGGCTAGCTGACGGATCTGGCTGCTCATGGCTGGCTGACTGATCTGGCAGATCCTGTCTGGTTGGCGGCTCTGGCAGATCCTGTCTGGTTGGCGGCTCTGGCAGATCCTGTCTGGTTGGCGGCTCTGGCAGATCCTGTCTGACGGACGGCTCTAGCGGCTCCTGTCTGGCTGGCGGCTCTAGCGGCTCCTGTCTGGCGGACGGCTCAGTGGGCTCATGGCAGACGGGCGGCTTTGCAGGCTCATGGCAGACGGGCGGCTTTGCAGGCTCATTGCAGACGGATGGCTCAGATGGCGCTGGGGAGACGGATGGCTCAGATGGCGCTGGGGAGACGGATGGCTCAGATGGCGCTGGGGAGACGAGCAGTTCAGTCAATGCTGTGCAGACGGCAGATTCCTGCCGGCTGAGGCGCACTGTAGGCCTGGTGCGTGGTGCCGGGACTGGTGGCACCGGGCTGGGGACACGCATCTCAGGGCTAGTGCGGGGAGCAGCAACAGGACGCACAGGACTCTGGGGACACACAGGAGGCTTGGTGCGTGGTTTAGACACTGGTGGTAAAGGGCTGGAGACACGCACCATATAGCTAGTGCGTGGAGGAGGCACTGGTGGTACTGGATTGGGGCGGGGAGGTGGCGCCGGAAATACCGGACCGTGCAGGCGTACTGGCTCCCTTGAACGCCGAGCCTGCCCAACCTTACCTGGTTGTATGCTCCCCGTCGCCTGACCAGTGCGGGGAGGTGGAATAACCCGCACCGGCCTATGTAGGCGAACCGGGGACACCATGCGTAAGGCTGGTGCCATGTACGCCGGCCCGAGGAGACGCACTGGTGACCAGATGCGTTGGGCCGGCTTCATGACATACGGCTCAACGCTCAGTCTAGCCCGGCCGATACGTGGAGCTGAAATGTACCGAACCGGGCTATGCACGCGTACAGGAGACACCGTGCGCTCTACTGCGTAACACGGTGTCTGCCCGTACTCCCGCTCTCCACGGTAAGTACAGGGAGTAGGCGCAGGTTTCCTACCTGACTTCGCCACACTCCCTTTAAGGCCCCCCCCAATAAATTTTTGGGTTGTACTCACGGGTCTCCAGCCTTGTCTCCGTGCTGCCTCCTCATATCGCCTCCTCTCGGCTTTCGCTGCCTCCAGCTCTTCACGAGGGAGGCGATATTCTCCAGGTTGATCCCAAGGTCCATCTCCTTCCAATTCGTCCTCCCAACTCCAGAAATCCTGTGTAGGTAGGTCCTGTTGCCGCCTTCCATGCCGCTTGGTCCTATGGTGAGTAATTCTGTCACGATCGTGTGGTGGATTGACGGACCAAAATGCAGCTTTTGGAAAATAAGCCATCTTCTTTATTAAACAAAAACACGAAGATGAACACGACACAAAAACTCTATACAAAATAACAAAACGACCGTGAAGCTACAAACGTTGTGCACAAACATACAGGCTACTAACGTTCTTACATAGACAATTACCCACACCCAATGAGAGCCCATGGCTACCCTAAATAAGGCTCCCAATCAGAGACAACCGAAATCAGCTGTCTCTAATTGGGAACTCATTCAGGTAACCATAGACTCTCCTAGACAACTAACCACCATAGACAATGCTAAACATCTACACTCAACACAAAACCATATACTACACCCATTAACCCCTTTACCAAATAAACACCCAAAAACAACAAAACATAAACATTCCCCATGTCACACCCTGACCTAACTAAAATAATAAAGAAAACAAAGAATAATAAGGCCAGGGCGTGACACACAGGAGACAACCACCCACAACGAACACTGTGAAACAACCTACCTAAATATGACTCTCAATTAGAGGAACGCCAAACACCTGCCTCTAATTAAGAGCCATACCAGGCAACCCTTAAACCAACATAGAAACAGAAAACATAGAATGCCCACCCAAACTCACGTCCTGACCAACTAACACATACAACAAACTAACAGAAGTAGGTCAGGAACGTGACAATAATATTACTGCTAGAGGATATGTGGTTTATGGTTAGATAATATTACTGCTAGAGGATATGTGGTTTATGGTTAGAGCTAAGATAATATTACTGCTAGAGGATAACAGACAACACAGTGTGATTGAAATTAATCAGCTCCAGTGACTGGTAATTCTGTGGTTATCGTTGTGTCTATTATTAGACTAATTAAACAGAGTTGATTGTTCTATAAATACGTATCATAGATTAGCTGTATCTGTTATCCGAGATCTCGTAACCTGACAAAATCAAGGCAATCTCAGAATATTCTGTTGTCTATATGTTTTACTGAATGTTGAGAATATGTTCCATTTTTAAAATACTTGCAATTGGGAAGCTTCAAGTTCCTTGGTATTGTCACGGCCGTTGAAAGAACTGGACCAAAGCACAGCGTGGTTAGCGTACATATTCCTTTTTATTAGAAATGACGCCGACAAAAACAATTACAAAAACAACCGTGAAGCTTAAGGGCTATGTGCCACAAACAAAGTTAACTTCCCACACTGAAAGGAGGGAAAAGGGCTACCTAAGTATGGTTCCCAATCAGAGACAACGATAGACAGCTGACCCTGATTGAGAACCATACCCGGCCAAAACATAGAAATACAAAATTATAGAAAACAAAAACATAGAATGACCACCCCAAATCACACCCTGACCAAACCAAATATAGACATAAAAAGGCTCTCTAAGGTCAGGGCGTGACAGGTGTCCACATCATCAACAAACTATCATGGTCCAAACACACCAAGACAGTCGTGAAGAGGGCACGACAAAACCTTTTCCACCTCAGCAGACTGAAAAGATTTGGTATGGGTCCCTAGATCCTCAAAAGATCTACAGCTGCACCATCGAGAGCATCCTGACCGGTTGCATCACCGCCTGGTACGGCAACTGCTCGGTATCAGTGAAGCCATCTTCATCGACCTTGCCAAGGCTTTTGACTCTGTCAATCACCGCATTCTTATCGGCAGACTCAATAGCCTTGGTTTCTCAAATGACTGCCTCGCCGGGTTCACCAACTTCTTCTCAGACAGAGTTCAGTGTGACAAATCGGAGGGCATGTTGTCCGGACCTCTGGCAGTCTCTATGGGGGTGCCACAGGGTTCAATTCTCGGGCCAACTCTTTTCTCTGTAGATATCAATGATGTCGCTCTTGCTGCTGGTGATTCTCTGATCCACCTCTACGCAGACGACAACATTCTGTATTTTGCACGCACTGTACATAGATTTTTCTATTGCGCTATTGACTGTACGTTTGTTTGTGTGTAACTTTGTGTTGTTGTTTGTGTCGCACTGCTTTGCTTTATCTTGGCCAGGTCACAGGTGTAAATGAGAACTTGTTCTCAAATGGCATACCTGGTTAAATAAATGTGAAATATATAATTTTTTTATATGGCACTGCAGAGGGTAGTGCGTACGGCCCAGTACATCGCTGGGGCCAAGCTTCCTGTCATCCAGGACCTTGATAATAGGCGGTGCCCATAAAATTGTCAAAGACTCCAGTCACCCTAGTCATAGACTGTTTTCTCTGCTACCGTACGGAAGTGGTACTGGAGCGCCAAGTCCAAAAGGCTCTGAACACTGCTGCTACTCACTGTTTAGTATCTATGCATAGTCACTTCACACCTAACGACATGTACAAGTTACCTAAACTAACCTGTACCCCCGCACACTGACTCGGTACCGGTACCCCCTGTATATAACCTCCACACTGACTCGGTACCGGTACCCCCTGCGTATAACCTCATTGTTATTTTATTGTGTTACTTTTATTATTTATTAATTTAGTTTTTTGTTAAATATTTTCTTAACTCTTCTTGAACTGCGTTGTTGGTTAAGGGCTTGTAAGTAAGCATTTCACGGTAAGGTCACGCTCGTTTTATTCAGCGCATGTGACAAATAACGATTGATTTAATTTGATTCTGAAATGCATATGGATTGTCTTGTTTCAAACTATCTACCTAGAAGTGAATCTAATTTATTTTCCCATTTGATTGTTTTTCTAAAAGGAAGATGGGTGAGTATTATTTCCACAGTGACCGACATGGTCGTCACGGACTCAATACTGAACCTCACTCTCATTCTGGACTAATTAACTGTTAATTAACTAACGACATCATAATGACATCATAATTCTACAGGTCTTTGGCAGACCAACACATAATGTGTCCCAAATGGAAGCCTATTCCCTATGTAGTGTTTGACCAGGCCCATAGGGCTCTCTGTAGGGAATAGGGTACCATTTGGTCCGCCCCCACATACTTCTCCAGCCAGTCATTCCCTCAATAAAAGCTGATGCTTTCCTTTCTAATGGTGAAACTATTGATGTCAATGGAACAATGCAGCACATTGACCTCACAGGAGAAGAGAGCTTCTCTCTCCACTGTAGATATATACTATACTGTCCCCAGCATATCCCCAGCATATCCCCAGTATAACTAACCCCTCAGTCTCTCCACTGTAGATATATGCTATACTGTCCACAGTATATCCCCAGTATAACTCTCCCCTCAGTCTGTCCACTGTAGATATATACTATACTGTCCACAGTATATCCCAGTATAACTACCTCCTCAGTCTGTCCACAGTAGATATATACTATACTGTCCACAATATATCCCCAGTATAACTAACCCCTCAGTCTCTCCACTGTAGATATATACTATACTGTCCACAGTATATGTCACGCCCTGGCCTTAGTATTCTTTGTTTTCTTTATTATTTTAGTTAGGTCAGGGTGTGACATGGGGAATGTTTGTGTTTTGTTGGTTTTGGGTGATTCTATGGTAAAGGGGTTGTTGGGTGTAGTATATGGGTTTGTGTTGAGTGCATGTGTCTAGCGTTGTCTATGTTGGTTTAGTTGTCTAGGAGAGTCTATGGTTACCTGAATGAGTTCCCAATTAGAGACAGCTGATTTCGGTTGTCTCTGATTGGGAGCCTTATTTAGGGTAGCCATAGGCTTTCATTTGTTGTGAGTAGTTGTCTATGTGATACGTTTGTAGCCTGTGTGTGCACATCGTTATTTAGCTTCACGATCGTTTTCTTGTTTTGTTTAGTTCGCAAGTGTGTTTGTTTCGTTTGCCTTCTTCATCAATAAAAAGGAGATGGCTTATTTTCCTAAAGCTGCGTTTTGGTCCGTCAATCCTCCACACGATCGTGACAGAACTACTCACACATACAGGACCAAGCGGCATGGAAAGCGGCAACAGGACCCACCTACACAGGATTCGTGGACATGGGAGGAGATACTGGATGGTAAGGGGCCGTGGGCACAACCGGGAGAATATTGCCTTCCTCGTGAAGAGCTGGAGGCAGCTAAAGCCGAGAGGAGGCGATATGAGGAGGCAGCACGGAGACAAGGCTGGAAGCCCGTGAGTACAACCCAAAAATTTCTTGGGGGGGGCCTTAAAGGGAGTGTGGCGAAGTCAGGTAGGAAACCTGCGCCTACTCCCTGTACTTACCGTGGAGAGCGAGAGTACGGGCAGACACCGTGTTACGCAGTAGAGCGCACGGTGTCTCCTGTACGCGTGCATAGCCCGGTTCGGTACATGTCAGCTCCACGTATCGGCCGGGCTAGACTGAGCGTTGAGCCATATGTCATGAAGCCGGCCCAACGCATCTGGTCACCAGTGCGTCTCCTCGGGCCGGCGTACATGGCACCAGCCTTACGCATGGTGTCCCCGGTTCGCCTACATAGGCCGGTGCGGGTTATTCCACCTCCCCGCACTGGTCAGGCGACGGGGAGCATACAACCAGGTAAGGTTGGGCAGGCTCGGCGCTCAAGGGAGCCAGTACGCATGCACGGTCCGGTATTTCCGGCGCCACCTCCCCGCCCCAACCCAGTACCACCAGTGCCTCCTCCACGCACTAGCCATATGGTGCGTGTCTCCAGCCCTTTACCACCAGTGCCTAAACCACGCACCAAGCCTCCTGTGTGTCCCCAGAGTCCTGTGCGTCCTGTTGTTGCTCCCCGCACTAGCCCTGAGATGCGTGTCCCCAGCCCGGTGCCACCAGTCCCGGCACCACGCATCAGGCCTACAGTGCGCCTCAGCCGGCAGGAGTCTGCCGTCTGCACAGCGATGCCTGAACTGCCCGTCTCCCCAGCGCCATCTGAGCCATCCGTCTCCCCAGCGCCATCTGAGCCATCCGTCTCCCCAGCGCCATCTGAGCCATCCGTCTCCCCAGCGCCATCTGAGCCATCCGTCTGCAATGAGCCTGCAAAGCCGCCCGTCTGCCATGAGCCTGCAAAGCCGCCCGTCTGCCATGAGCCTACTGAGCCGCCCGCCAGACAGGAGCCGCTAGAGCCGCCCGCCAGACAGGAGCCGCTAGAGCCGCCAGCCAGACAGGATCCGCCAGAGCCGCCAACCAGACAGGATCTGCCAGAGACGCCAACCAGACAGGATCTGCCAGACCCGACAATCAGACAGGATCTGCCAGAGCCGCCAATCAGACAGGATCTGCCAGACCCGCCAATCAGACAGGATCTGCCAGACCCGCCAATCAGACAGGATCTGCCAGACCCGCCAATCAGACAGGATCTGCCAGACCCGACAATCAGACAGGATCTGCCAGAGCCGCCAATCAGACAGGATCTGCCAGAGCCGCCAGCCAGCCATGAGCAGCCAGATCAGTCAGCCAGCCATGAGCAGCCAGATCCGTCAGCCAGCCATGAGCAGCCAGATCCGTCAGCTAGCCATGAGCAGCCAGATCCGTCAGCTAGCCATGAGCAGCCAGATCCGTCAGCCAGCCATGAGCAGCCAGATCCGTCAGCCAGCCATGAGCAGCCAGATCCGTCAGCCAGCCATGAGCAGCCAGATCCGTCAGCCAGCCATGAGCAGCCAGATCCGTCAGCCAGCCATGAGCAGCCAGATCCGTCAGCCAGCCATGAGCAGCCAGATCCGTCAGCCAGCCATGAGCAGCCAGATCCGTCAGCTAGCCATGAGCAGCCAGATCCGTCAGCCAGCCATGGGCCGTCCCTCGGTCCGGAGCTGCAGTCCCTCAGTCCGGAGCTGCCGTTCCTCAGTCCGGAGCTGCCCCTTATCCTGGTGCTGCCCCTTATCCTGGTGCTGTCCCTTACCCTGGTACTGCCCCTTAGTTCGGAGCTGCCCCTGACCCTGGTACTGCCCCTTACCCTGGTACTGCCCCTTAGTCCGGAACTGCCCCTTAATGCAGTGGGGTTAATGTGGAGGGGGGTCATTTGGAGGAAGCAAAGGAGGCGGTTAGGGACTGTGGTGACGTGGGGACCACAACCAGAGCCGGAGCCGCCACCGTGGATGGAAGCCCACCCAGACCCTCCCCTAGACTGTGTAATGGTGCGCCCGGAGTTCGCACCTTAAGGGGGGGGTTATGTCACGCCCTGGCCTTAGTATTCTTTGTTTTCTTTATTATTTTAGTTAGGTCAGGGTGTGACATGGGGAATGTTTGTGTTTTGTTGGTTTTGGGTGATTCTATGGTAAAGGGGTTGTTGGGTGTAGTATATGGGTTTGTGTTGAGTACATGTGTCTAGCGTTGTCTATGTATGTTTAGTTGTCTAGGAGAGTCTATGGTTACCTGAATGAGTTCCCAATTAGAGACAGCTGATTTCGGTTGTCTCTGATTGGGAGCCTTATTTAGGGTAGCCATAGGCTTTCATTTGTTGTGAGTAGTTGTCTATGTGATACGTTTGTAGCCTGTGTGTGCACATCGTTATTTAGCTTCACGATCGTTTTCTTGTTTTGTTTAGTTCGTAAGTGTGTTTGTTTCGTTTGCCTTCTTCATCAATAAAAAGGAGATGGCTTATTTTCCTAAAGCTGCGTTTTGGTCCGTCAATCCTCCACACGATCGTGACAGTATATCCCAGTATAACTACCTCCTCAGTCTGTCCACAGTAGATATATACTATACTGTCCACAGTATATCCCCAGTATAACTCTCCCCTCAGTCTCTCCACTGTAGATATATACTATACTGTCCACAGTATATCCCAGTATAACTACCCCCTCAGTCTGTCCACAGTATCTCCCCAGTATAACTCTCCCCTCAGTCTCTCCACTGTAGATATATACTATACTGTCCACAGTATATCCCAGTATAACTCTCCCCTCAGTCTCTCCACTGTAGATATATACTATACTGTCCACAGTATATCCCAGTATAACTCTCCCCTCAGTCTCTCCACTGTAGATATATACTATACTGTCCACAATATATCCCCAGTATAACTCTCCCCTCAGTCTCTCCACAGTAGATATATACTATACTGTCCACAGTATATCCCAGTATAACTAACCCCTCAGTCTGTCCACAGTATATCCCTCCCCAGTATAACTACCTCCTCAGTCTGTCCACAGTATATCCCCAGTATAACTACCTCCTCAGTCTGTCAGTATATATGGCCACGGCAACATGGACCACGGCAACATAGAACCGTCAGCTCCATGTCACTAGTAAATCAAGCTGTTTCTCATGTTTCCCTGACAACAAGATGGCGCCGCCAGACACGGCTCCAAGTCAACTTTGACATGTTGTTGTGTTATTTCTTACATTATTTGCTCAGAATCTTTCTTGTATTATTACCTATTAGCCAAAAATAACTTTTGAACATTTGATCGGCGGCAACTCACCAGATATCCGACTCCCCTACCTGGATCTTCTTTATCTTCCCGAGGCAGATATTTTCATTTAAAAAAAAAACGTATTTCACCTTTATTTAACCATGTAATCCAGTTGAGAGCAAGTTCTCATTTACACCTGTGACCTGGCCAAGATAAAGCAAAGGAGTGCGACACACAACAACAACACAAAGTTATACACAAACAAACGTACAGTCAATAGCACAATAGAAAAATATATGTACAGTGTTTGCAAATGTAGAAGAGTAGGGAGGTAAGGCAATTAATAGGCCATAGAGGCTAAATAATTACAATTTAGCAGATTAACACTGGAGTGATAGATGTGCAGATGATGATGTGCAAGTAAACATACTGGGGTGTAAAAGAGCAAGAGGGTAAATAATAATATGGGGATGAGGTAGTTGGGTGTGCTATTTACAGATGGGCTGTGTACAGGTACAGTGATCGGTAAGCTGCTCTGACAGCTGGTGCTTAAATTCTTTGGGATAAGGGGGCGCTGTTTTCACTTTGGGAAAAAATCGTGCCCAATTTAAACGGCCTCGTACTCTATTCTAGATCGTACAATATGCATATTAATATTACGATTGGATAGAAAACACTCTCAAGTTTCTAAAACCGTTTGAATTATATCTGTGAGTAAAACAGAACTCATTTTGCAGCAAACTTCCTGTTAGGAAGTGAAAAATCTGAAATCGAGGCTCTGTTCCAGGGCCTTCTTATTCATTTGCTTAGCAGCCCCTTCAGGTATGAAAGAGAAATAATTTTCAGATTGTGTACTAGTAAGCAGAGATGAATCTATCTCCCATTCAATAGGCCTGTCAGCCTGGACTGCAACACGCTGACCCTGGTCCTCCTCTACCCTCTCTGTTCTGCTGTTCACTCAAACCTCTCTATCTATAGCAGCCCCTTCAGAACCCTTTAGGAGCATTCCTCCCCTCTCTGTTCTGCTGTTCACTCTAACCTCTCTATCTATAGCAGCCCCTTCAGAACCCTTTAGGAGCATTCCTCCCCTCTCTGTTCTGCTGTTCACTCTAACCTCTCTATCTATAGCAGCCCATTCAGGACCCTTTAGGAGCATTCCTCCCCTCTCTGTTCTGCTGTTCACTCTAACCTCTCTATCTATAGCAGCCCCTTCAGAACCCGTTAGGAGCATTCCTCCCCTCTCTGTTCTGCTGTTCACTCTAACCTCTCTATCTATAGCAGCCCCTTCAGGACCCTTTAGGAGCATTCCTCCCCTCTCTGTTCTGCTGTTCACTCTAACCTCTCTATCTATAGCAGCCCCTTCAGAACCCTTTAGGAGCATTCCTCCTCCTCTCTGTGCTGCTGTTCACTCTAACCTCTCTATCTATAGCAGCCCCTTCAGGACCCTTTAGGAGCATTCCTCCCCTCTCTGTTCTCCTGTTCACTCTAACCTCTCTATCTATAGCAGCCCCTTCAGGACCCTTTAGGAGCATTCCTCCCCTCTCTGTTCTGCTGTTCACTCTAACCTCTCTATCTATAGCAGCCCCTTCAGGACCCTTTAGGAGCATTCCTCCCCTCTCTGTTCTCCTGTTCACTCTAACCTCTCTATCTATAGCAGCCCCTTCAGGACCCTTTAGGAGCATTCCTCCCCTCTCTGTTCTGCTGTTCACTCTAACCTCTCTCTGAGACTGGGTTTTAAAGAAGGGTCATCTCTGTGTTGACGTTGGCTTTAAAGACAGGATGCTCCTATTAGTACACAAACGCAGACAGACAGTCCCAATCACGCACTACAACATGTTACACACTACAACATGTTAATACACACTACAACATGTTAATACACACTACACCATGTTACACACTACAACATGTTAATACACACTACAACATGTTAATACACACTACAACATGTTAATACACACTACAACATGTTAATACACACTACACCATGTTAATACACACTACAACATGTTAATACACACTACAACATGTTAATACACACTACACCATGTTACACACTACAACATGTTAATACACACTACAACATGTTAATACACACTACAACATGTTAATACACACTACAACATGTTAATACACACTACAACATGTTAATACACACTACAACATGTTAATACACACTACAACATGTTAATACACACTACACCATGTTACACACTACAACATGTTAATACACACTACAACATGTTAATACACACTACAACATGTTAATACACACTACAACATGTTAATACACACTACAACATGTTAATACACACTACAACATGTTAATACACACTACAACATGTTAATACACACTACAACATGTTACACACTACAACATGTTAATACACACTGCAACATGTTAATACACACTGCAACATGTTAATACACACTGCAACATGTTAATACACACTACAACATGTTAATACACACTACAACATGTTACACACTACAACATGTTAATACACACTACAACATGTTAATACACACTACAACATGTTACACACTACAACATGTTACACACTACAACATGTTAATACACACTACAACATGTTAATACACACTACAACATGTTAATACACACTACAACATGTTACACACTACAACATGTTAATACACACTACAACATAATACACACTACAACATAATACACACTACAACATGTTAATACACACTACAACATGTTAATACACACTACAACATGTTAATACACACTACAACATGTTACACACTACAACATGTTAATACACACTACAACATGTTAATACACACTACAACATGTTAATACACACTACAACATGTTAATACACACTACAACATGTTAATACACACTACAACATGTTAATACACACTACAACATGTTACACACTACAACATGTTAATACACACTACAACATGTTAATACACACTACAACATGTTAATACACACTACAACATGTTAATACACACTACAACATGTTAATACACACTACAACATGTTACACACTACAACATGTTAATACACACTACAACATGTTACACACTACAACATGTTAATACACACTACAACATGTTAATACACACTACAACATGTTAATACACACTACAACATGTTAATACACACTACAACATGTTAATACACACTACAACATGTTAATACACACTACAACATGTTAATACACACTACAACATGTTAATACACACTACAACATGTTACACACTACAACATGTTAATACACACTACAACATGTTAATACACACTACAACATGTTAATACACACTACAACATGTTAATACACACTACAACATGTTAATACACACTACAACATGTTAATACACACTACAACATGTTAATACACACTACAACATGTTAATACACACTACAACATGTTAATACACACTACAACATGTTAATACACACTACAACATGTTAATACACACTACAACATGTTAATACACACTACAACATGTTAATACACACTACAACATGTTAATACACACTACAACATGTTAATACACACTACAACATGTTAATACACACTACAACATGTTAATACACACTACAACATGTTACACACTACAACATGTTAATACACACTACAACATGTTAATACACACTACAACATGTTAATACACACTACAACATGTTAATACACACTACAACATGTTAATACACACTACAACATGTTACACACTACAACATGTTAATACACACTACAACATGTTAATACACACTACAACATGTTAATACACACTACAACATGTTAATACACACTACAACATGTTAATACACACTACAACATGTTAATACACACTACAACATGTTAATACACACTACAACATGTTACACACTACAACATGTTAATACACACTACAACATGTTACACACTACAACATGTTAATACACACTACAACATGTTAATACACACTACAACATGTTAATACACACTACAACATGTTACTACACACTACAACATGTTAATACACACTACAACATGTTACACACTACAACATGTTAATACACACTACAACATGTTAATACACACTACAACATGTTAATACACACTACAACATGTTAATACACACTACAACATGTTAATACACACTACAACATGTTAATACACACTACAACATGTTAATACACACTACAACATGTTAATACACACTACAACATGTTAATACACACTACAACATGTTAATACACACTACAACATGTTAATACACACTACAACATGTTAATACACACTACAACATGTTAATACACACTACAACATGTTAATACACACTACAACATGTTAATACACACTACAACATGTTAATACACACTACAACATGTTAATACACACTACAACATGTTAATACACACTACAACATGTTAATACACACTACAACATGTTAATACACACTACAACATGTTAATACACACTACAACATGTTAATACACACTACAACATGTTAATACACACTACAACATGTTAATACACACTACAACATGTTAATACACACTACAACATGTTAATACACACTACAACATGTTAATACACACTACAACATGTTACACACTACAACATGTTAATACACACTACAACATGTTATACACACTACAACATGTTAATACACACTACAACATGTTAATACACACTACAACATGTTAATACACACTACAACATGTTAATACACACTACAACATGTTAATACACACTACAACATGTTACACACTACAACATGTTAATACACACTACAACATGTTACACACTACAACATGTTAATACACACTACAACATGTTAATACACACTACAACATGTTATACACACTACAACATGTTAATACACACTACAACATGTTAATACACACTACAACATGTTAATACACACTACAACATGTTAATACACACTACAACATGTTAATACACACTACAACATGTTAATACACACTACAACATGTTAATACACACTACAACATGTTAATACACACTACAACATGTTAATACACACTACAACATGTTAATACACACTACAACATGTTAATACACACTACAACATGTTAATACACACTACAACATGTTACACACTACAACATGTTAATACACACTACAACATGTTAATACACACTACAACATGTTAATACACACTACAACATGTTAATACACACTACAACATGTTAATACACACTACAACATGTTAATACACACTACAACATGTTAATACACACTACAACATGTTACACACTACAACATGTTAATACACACTACAACATGTTAATACACACTACAACATGTTAATACACACTACAACATGTTAATACACACTACAACATGTTAATACACACTACAACATGTTACACACTACAACATGTTAATACACACTACAACATGTTAATACACACTACAACATGTTAATACACACTACAACATGTTAATACACACTACAACATGTTAATACACACTACACCATGTTACACACTACAACATGTTAATACACACTACAACATGTTAATACACACTACAACATGTTAATACACACTACAACATGTTAATACACACTACAACATGTTAATACACACTACAACATGTTAATACACACTACAACATGTTAATACACACTACAACATGTTAATACACACTACAACATGTTAATACACACTACAACATGTTAATACACACTACAACATGTTAATACACACTACAACATGTTACACACTACAACATGTTACACACTACAACATGTTAATACACACTACAACATGTTAATACACACTACAACATGTTAATACACACTACAACATGTTACACACTACAACATGTTACACACTACAGCATGTTAATACACACTACAACATGTTACACACTACAACATGTTAATACACACTACAACATGTTAATACACACTACAACATGTTAATACACACTACAACATGTTAATACACACTACAACATGTTAATACACACTACAACATGTTAATACACACTACAACATGTTAATACACACTACAACATGTTACACACTACAACATGTTAATACACACTACAACATGTTAATACACACTACAACATGTTAATACACACTACAACATGTTAATACACACTACAACATGTTAATACACACTACAACATGTTAATACACACTACAACATGTTAATACACACTACAACATGTTAATACACACTACAACATGTTAATACACACTACAACATGTTAATACACACTACAACATGTTAATACACACTACAACATGTTAATACACACTACAACATGTTAATACACACTACAACATGTTAATACACACTACAACATGTTAATACACACTACAACATGTTAATACACACTACAACATGTTAATACACACTACAACATGTTAATACACACTACAACATGTTAATACACACTACAACATGTTAATACACACTACAACATGTTAATACACACTACAACATGTTACACACTACAACATGTTAATACACACTACAACATGTTAATACACACTACAACATGTTAATACACACTACAACATGTTAATACACACTACAACATGTTAATACACACTACAACATGTTAATACACACTACAACATGTTACACACTACAACATGTTAATACACACTACAACATGTTAATACACACTACAACATGTTAATACACACTACAACATGTTAATACACACTACAACATGTTAATACACACTACAACATGTTAATACACACTACAACATGTTAATACACACTACAACATGTTAATACACACTACAACATGTTAATACACACTACAACATGTTAATACACACTACAACATGTTAATACACACTACAACATGTTAATACACACTACAACATGTTAATACACACTACAACATGTTAATACACACTACAACATGTTAATACACACTACAACATGTTAATACACACTACAACATGTTAATACACACTACAACATGTTAATACACACTACAACATGTTAATACACACTACAACATGTTAATACACACTACAACATGTTAATACACACTACAACATGTTAATACACACTACAACATGTTAATACACACTACAACATGTTAATACACACTACAACATGTTAATACACACTACAACATGTTACACACTACAACATGTTAATACACACTACAACATGTTAATACACACTACAACATGTTAATACACACTACAACATGTTAATACACACTACAACATGTTAATACACACTACAACATGTTAATACACACTACAACATGTTAATACACACTACAACATGTTAATACACACTACAACATGTTAATACACACTACAACATGTTAATACACACTACAACATGTTAATACACACTACAACATGTTAATACACACTACAACATGTTAATACACACTACAACATGTTAATACACACTACAACATGTTAATACACACTACAACATGTTAATACACACTACAACATGTTAATACACACTACAACATGTTAATACACACTACAACATGTTAATACACACTACAACATGTTAATACACACTACAACATGTTAATACACACTACAACATGTTAATACACACTACAACATGTTACACACTACAACATGTTAATACACACTACAACATGTTAATACACACTACAACATGTTAATACACACTACAACATGTTAATACACACTACAACATGTTAATACACACTACAACATGTTAATACACACTACAACATGTTAATACACACTACAACATGTTAATACACACTACAACATGTTAATACACACTACAACATGTTAATACACACTACAACATGTTAATACACACTACAACATGTTAATACACACTACAACATGTTAATACACACTACAACATGTTAATACACACTACAACATGTTAATACACACTACAACATGTTAATACACACTACAACATGTTAATACACACTACAACATGTTAATACACACTACAACATGTTAATACACACTACAACATGTTAATACACACTACAACATGTTAATACACACTACAACATGTTAATACACACTACAACATGTTAATACACACTACAACATGTTAATACACACTACAACATGTTAATACACACTACAACATGTTAATACACACTACAACATGTTAATACACACTACAACATGTTAATACACACTACAACATGTTAATACACACTACAACATGTTAATACACACTACAACATGTTAATACACACTACAACATGTTAATACACACTACAACATGTTAATACACACTACAACATGTTAATACACACTACAACATGTTAATACACACTACAACATGTTAATACACACTACAACATGTTAATACACACTACAACATGTTAATACACACTACAACACTACACACTACAACATGTTAATACACACTACAACATGTTACACACTACAACATGTTAATACACACTACAACATGTTAATACACACTACAACATGTTACACACTACAACATGTTACACACTACAACATGTTAATACACACTACAACATGTTAATACACACTACAACATGTTAATACACACTACAACATGTTAATACACACTACAACATGTTAATACACACTACAACATGTTAATACACACTACAACATGTTAATACACACTACAACATGTTAATACACACTACAACATGTTAATACACACTACAACATGTTAATACACACTACAACATGTTAATACACACTACAACATGTTAATACACACTACAACATGTTAATACACACTACAACATGTTAATACACACTACAACATGTTAATACACACTACAACATGTTAATACACACTACAACATGTTAATACACACTACAACATGTTAATACACACTACAACATGTTAATACACACTACAACATGTTAATACACACTACAACATGTTAATACACACTACAACATGTTAATACACACTACAACATGTTAATACACACTACAACATGTTAATACACACTACAACATGTTAATACACACTACAACATGTTAATACACACTACAACATGTTAATACACACTACAACATGTTAATACACACTACAACATGTTAATACACACTACAACATGTTAATACACACTACAACATGTTAATACACACTACAACATGTTAATACACACTACAACATGTTAATACACACTACAACATGTTAATACACACTACAACATGTTAATACACACTACAACATGTTAATACACACTACAACATGTTAATACACACTACAACATGTTAATACACACTACAACATGTTAATACACACTACAACATGTTAATACACACTACAACATGTTAATACACACTACAACATGTTAATACACACTACAACATGTTAATACACACTACAACATGTTAATACACACTACAACATGTTAATACACACTACAACATGTTAATACACACTACAACATGTTAATACACACTACAACATGTTAATACACACTACAACATGTTAATACACACTACAACATGTTAATACACACTACAACATGTTAATACACACTACAACATGTTAATACACACTACAACATGTTAATACACACTACAACATGTTAATACACACTACAACATGTTAATACACACTACAACATGTTAATACACACTACAACATGTTATACACACTACAACATGTTAATACACACTACAACATGTTAATACACACTACAACATGTTAATACACACTACAACATGTTAATACACACTACAACATGTTAATACACACTACAACATGTTAATACACACTACAACATGTTAATACACACTACAACATGTTAATACACACTACAACATGTTAATACACACTACAACATGTTAATACACACTACAACATGTTAATACACACTACAACATGTTAATACACACTACAACATGTTAATACACACTACAACATGTTAATACACACTACAACATGTTAATACACACTACAACATGTTACACACTACAACATGTTAATACACACTACAACATGTTAATACACACTACAACATGTTAATACACACTACAACATGTTAATACACACTACAACATGTTAATACACACTACAACATGTTACACACTACAACATGTTAATACACACTACAACATGTTAATACACACTACAACATGTTAATACACACTACAACATGTTATACACACTACAACATGTTAATACACACTACAACATGTTAATACACACTACAACATGTTAATACACACTACAACATGTTAATACACACTACAACATGTTAATACACACTACAACATGTTAATACACACTACAACATGTTAATACACACTACAACATGTTAATACACACTACAACATGTTAATACACACTACAACATGTTAATACACACTACAACATGTTAATACACACTACAACATGTTAATACACACTACAACATGTTATACACACTACAACATGTTAATACACACTACAACATGTTAATACACACTACAACATGTTAATACACACTACAACATGTTAATACACACTACAACATGTTAATACACACTACAACATGTTAATACACACTACAACATGTTAATACACACTACAACATGTTAATACACACTACAACATGTTAATACACACTACAACATGTTAATACACACTACAACATGTTAATACACACTACAACATGTTAATACACACTACAACATGTTAATACACACTACAACATGTTAATACACACTACAACATGTTAATACACACTACAACATGTTAATACACACTACAACATGTTAATACACACTACAACATGTTAATACACACTACAACATGTTAATACACACTACAACATGTTAATACACACTACAACATGTTAATACACACTACAACATGTTAATACACACTACAACATGTTAATACACACTACAACATGTTAATACACACTACAACATGTTAATACACACTACAACATGTTAATACACACTACAACATGTTAATACACACTACAACATGTTAATACACACTACAACATGTT
Organism: Salvelinus fontinalis; assembly: GCF_029448725.1. NCBI lineage: Eukaryota > Metazoa > Chordata > Actinopteri > Salmoniformes > Salmonidae > Salvelinus > Salvelinus fontinalis. The sequence goes on from NW_026600227.1 coordinate 715,023, forward strand.
AATACACACTACAACATGTTAATACACACTACAACATGTTAATACACACTACAACATGTTAATACACACTACAACATGTTAATACACACTACAACATGTTACACACTACAACATGTTAATACACACTACAACATGTTAATACACACTACAACATGTTAATACACACTACAACATGTTAATACACACTACAACATGTTACACACTACAACATGTTAATACACACTACAACATGTTAATACACACTACAACATGTTAATACACACTACAACATGTTAATACACACTACAACATGTTAATACACACTACAACATGTTAATACACACTACAACATGTTAATACACACTACAACATGTTAATACACACTACAACATGTTAATACACACTACAACATGTTAATACACACTACAACATGTTAATACACACTACAACATGTTAATACACACTACAACATGTTAATACACACTACAACATGTTATACACACTACAACATGTTAATACACACTACAACATGTTAATACACACTACAACATGTTAATACACACTACAACATGTTAATACACACTACAACATGTTAATACACACTACAACATGTTAATACACACTACAACATGTTATACACACTACAACATGTTAATACACACTACAACATGTTAATACACACTACAACATGTTAATACACACTACAACATGTTAATACACACTACAACATGTTAATACACACTACAACATGTTAATACACACTACAACATGTTAATACACACTACAACATGTTAATACACACTACAACATGTTAATACACACTACAACATGTTAATACACACTACAACATGTTAATACACACTACAACATGTTAATACACACTACAACATGTTAATACACACTACAACATGTTAATACACACTACAACATGTTAATACACACTACAACATGTTAATACACACTACAACATGTTAATACACACTACAACATGTTAATACACACTACAACATGTTAATACACACTACAACATGTTAATACACACTACAACATGTTAATACACACTACAACATGTTAATACACACTACAACATGTTAATACACACTACAACATGTTAATACACACTACAACATGTTAATACACACTACAACATGTTAATACACACTACAACATGTTAATACACACTACAACATGTTAATACACACTACAACATGTTAATACACACTACAACATGTTAATACACACTACAACATGTTAATACACACTACAACATGTTAATACACACTACAACATGTTAATACACACTACAACATGTTAATACACACTACAACATGTTAATACACACTACAACATGTTAATACACACTACAACATGTTAATACACACTACAACATGTTAATACACACTACAACATGTTAATACACACTACAACATGTTAATACACACTACAACATGTTAATACACACTACAACATGTTAATACACACTACAACATGTTAATACACACTACAACATGTTAATACACACTACAACATGTTAATACACACTACAACATGTTAATACACACTACAACATGTTAATACACACTACAACATGTTAATACACACTACAACATGTTAATACACACTACAACATGTTAATACACACTACAACATGTATACACACTACAACATGTTAATACACACTACAACATGTTAATACACACTACAACATGTTACACACTACAACATGTTAATACACACTACAACATGTTAATACACACTACAACATGTTACACACTACAACATGTTAATACACACTACAACATGTTAATACACACTACAACATGTTAATACACACTACAACATGTTAATACACACTACAACATGTTAATACACACTACAACATGTTAATACACACTACAACATGTTAATACACACTACAACATGTTAATACACACTACAACATGTTAATACACACTACAACATGTTAATACACACTACAACATGTTAATACACACTACAACATGTTAATACACACTACAACATGTTAATACACACTACAACATGTTAATACACACTACAACATGTTAATACACACTACAACATGTTAATACACACTACAACATGTTAATACACACTACAACATGTTAATACACACTACAACATGTTAATACACACTACAACATGTTAATACACACTACAACATGTTAATACACACTACAACATGTTAATACACACTACAACATGTTAATACACACTACAACATGTTAATACACACTACAACAGTTATACACACTACAACATGTTAATACACACTACAACATGTTAATACACACTACAACATGTTAATACACACTACAACATGTTAATACACACTACAACATGTTAATACACACTACAACATGTTAATACACACTACAACATGTTAATACACACTACAACATGTTAATACACACTACAACATGTTAATACACACTACAACATGTTAATACACACTACAACATGTTAATACACACTACAACATGTTAATACACACTACAACATGTTAATACACACTACAACATGTTAATACACACTACAACATGTTAATACACACTACAACATGTTAATACACACTACAACATGTTAATACACACTACAACATGTTAATACACACTACAACATGTTAATACACACTACAACATGTTAATACACACTACAACATGTTAATACACACTACAACATGTTAATACACACTACAACATGTTAATACACACTACAACATGTTAATACACACTACAACATGTTAATACACACTACAACATGTTACACACTACAACATGTTAATACACACTACAACATGTTAATACACACTACAACATGTTAAACACTACAACATGTTAATACACACTACAACATGTTAATACACACTACAACATGTTAATACACACTACAACATGTTAATACACACTACAACATGTTAATACACACTACAACATGTTAATACACACTACAACATGTTAATACACACTACAACATGTTAATACACACTACAACATGTTAATACACACTACAACATGTTAATACACACTACAACATGTTATACACACTACAACATGTTAATACACACTACAACATGTTAATACACACTACAACATGTTAATACACACTACAACATGTTAATACACACTACAACATGTTAATACACACTACAACATGTTAATACACACTACAACATGTTAATACACACTACAACATGTTACACACTACAACATGTTAATACACACTACAACATGTTAATACACACTACAACATGTTAATACACACTACAACATGTTAATACACACTACAACATGTTAATACACACTACAACATGTTACACACTACAACATGTTAATACACACTACAACATGTTAATACACACTACAACATGTTAATACACACTACAACATGTTAATACACACTACAACATGTTAATACACACTACAACATGTTAATACACACTACAACATGTTAATACACACTACAACATGTTAATACACACTACAACATGTTAATACACACTACAACATGTTAATACACACTACAACATGTTAATACACACTACAACATGTTAATACACACTACAACATGTTAATACACACTACAACATGTTAATACACACTACAACATGTTAATACACACTACAACATGTTAATACACACTACAACATGTTAATACACACTACAACATGTTAATACACACTACAACATGTTAATACACACTACAACATGTTAATACACACTACAACATGTTAATACACACTACAACATGTTAATACACACTACAACATGTTAATACACACTACAACATGTTAATACACACTACAACATGTTAATACACACTACAACATGTTAATACACACTACAACATGTTAATACACACTACAACATGTTAATACACACTACAACATGTTAATACACACTACAACATGTTAATACACACTACAACATGTTAATACACACTACAACATGTTAATACACACTACAACATGTTAATACACACTACAACATGTTAATACACACTACAACATGTTAATACACACTACAACATGTTAATACACACTACAACATGTTAATACACACTACAACATGTTAATACACACTACAACATGTTAATACACACTACAACATGTTAATACACACTACAACATGTTAATACACACTACAACATGTTAATACACACTACAACATGTTAATACACACTACAACATGTTAATACACACTACAACATGTTAATACACACTACAACATGTTAATACACACTACAACATGTTAATACACACTACAACATGTTACACACTACAACATGTTAATACACACTACAACATGTTAATACACACTACAACATGTTAATACACACTACAACATGTTAATACACACTACAACATGTTACACACTACAACATGTTAATACACACTACAACATGTTAATACACACTACAACATGTTAATACACACTACAACATGTTAATACACACTACAACATGTTAATACACACTACAACATGTTAATACACACTACAACATGTTAATACACACTACAACATGTTACACACTACAACATGTTAATACACACTACAACATGTTAATACACACTACAACATGTTAATACACACTACAACATGTTAATACACACTACAACATGTTAATACACACTACAACATGTTAATACACACTACAACATGTTAATACACACTACAACATGTTAATACACACTACAACATGTTAATACACACTACAACATGTTAATACACACTACAACATGTTAATACACACTACAACATGTTAATACACACTACAACATGTTAATACACACTACAACATGTTAATACACACTACAACATGTTAATACACACTACAACATGTTAATACACACTACAACATGTTAATACACACTACAACATGTTAATACACACTACAACATGTTAATACACACTACAACATGTTAATACACACTACAACATGTTAATACACACTACAACATGTTAATACACACTACAACATGTTAATACACACTACAACATGTTAATACACACTACAACATGTTAATACACACTACAACATGTTAATACACACTACAACATGTTACACACTACAACATGTTAATACACACTACAACATGTTAATACACACTACAACATGTTAATACACACTACAACATGTTACACACTACAACATGTTAATACACACTACAACATGTTAATACACACTACAACATGTTAATACACACTACAACATGTTAATACACACTACAACATGTTAATACACACTACAACATGTTAATACACACTACAACATGTTAATACACACTACAACATGTTAATACACACTACAACATGTTAATACACACTACAACATGTTAATACACACTACAACATGTTAATACACACTACAACATGTTAATACACACTACGACATGTTAATACACACTACGACATGTTAATACACACTACGACATGTTAATACACACTACGACATGTTAATACACACTACGACATGTTAATACACACTACGACATGTTAATACACACTACGACATGTTAATACACACTACGACATGTTAATACACACTACAACATGTTAATACACACTACAACATGTTAATACACACTACAACATGTTAATACACACTACGACATGTTAATACACACTACAACATGTTAATACACACTACAACATGTTAATACACACTACAACATGTTAATACACACTACAACATGTTAATACACACTACAACATGTTAATACACACTACAACATGTTAATACACACTACAACATGTTAATACACACTACAACATGTTAATACACACTACAACATGTTAATACACACTACAACATGTTAATACACACTACAACATGTTAATACACACTACAACATGTTAATACACACTACAACATGTTAATACACACTACAACATGTTAATACACACTACAACATGTTAATACACACTACAACATGTTACACACTACAACATGTTAATACACACTACAACATGTTAATACACACTACAACATGTTACACACTACAACATGTTAATACACACTACAACATGTTAATACACACTACAACATGTTAATACACACTACAACATGTTACACACTACAACATGTTAATACACACTACAACATGTTAATACACACTACAACATGTTACACACTACAACATGTTAATACACACTACAACATGTTAATACACACTACAACATGTTAATACACACTACAACATGTTAATACACACTACAACATGTTAATACACACTACAACATAATACACACTACAACATGTTAATACACACTACAACATGTTAATACACACTACAACATGTTAATACACACTACAACATGTTAATACACACTACAACATGTTAATACACACTACAACATGTTAATACACACTACAACATGTTACACACTACAACATGTTAATACACACTACAACATGTTAATACACACTACAACATGTTAATACACACTACAACATGTTAATACACACTACAACATGTTACACACTACAACATGTTAATACACACTACAACATGTTAATACACACTACAACATGTTAATACACACTACAACATGTTAATACACACTACAACATGTTACACACTACAACATAATACACACTACACCATGTTAATACACACTACAACATGTTAATACACACTACAACATGTTAATACACACTACAACATGTTAATACACACTACAACATGTTAATACACACTACAACATAATACACACTACAACATGTTACACACTACAACATGTTAATACACACTACAACATGTTAATACACACTACACCATGTTAATACACACTACAACATAATACACACTACAACATGTTAATACACACTACAACATGTTAATACACACTACAACATGTTAATACACACTACAACATGTTAATACACACTACAACATGTTAATACACACTACAACATGTTAATACACACTACAACATGTTAATACACACTACAACATGTTAATACACACTACAACATGTTACACACTACAACATGTTAATACACACTACAACATGTTAATACACACTACAACATGTTAATACACACTACAACATGTTACACACTACAACATGTTAATACACACTACAACATGTTAATACACACTACAACATGTTAATACACACTACAACATGTTAATACACACTACAACATGTTAATACACACTACAACATGTTAATACACACTACAACATGTTAATACACACTACAACATAATACACACTACAACATGTTAATACACACTACAACATGTTAATACACACTACAACATGTTAATACACACTACAACATGTTAATACACACTACAACATGTTAATACACACTACAACATGTTAATACACACTACAACATGTTAATACACACTACAACATGTTAATACACACTACAACATGTTAATACACACTACAACATGTTAATACACACTACAACATGTTAATACACACTACAACATGTTACACACTACAACATGTTAATACACACTACAACATGTTAATACACACTACAACATGTTAATACACACTACAACATGTTAATACACACTACAACATGTTAATACACACTACAACATGTTAATACACACTACAACATGTTAATACACACTACAACATGTTAATACACACTACAACATGTTAATACACACTACAACATGTTAATACACACTACAACATGTTAATACACACTACAACATGTTAATACACACTACAACATGTTATACACACTACAACATGTTAATACACACTACAACATGTTAATACACACTACAACATGTTAATACACACTACAACATGTTAATACACACTACAACATGTTAATACACACTACAACATGTTAATACACACTACAACATGTTAATACACACTACAACATGTTAATACACACTACAACATGTTAATACACACTACAACATGTTAATACACACTACAACATGTTAATACACACTACAACATGTTAATACACACTACAACATGTTAATACACACTACAACATGTTAATACACACTACAACATGTTAATACACACTACAACATGTTAATACACACTACAACATGTTACACACTACAACATGTTAATACACACTACAACATGTTAATACACACTACAACATGTTAATACACACTACAACATGTTAATACACACTACAACATGTTAATACACACTACAACATGTTAATACACACTACAACATGTTAATACACACTACAACATGTTAATACACACTACAACATGTTAATACACACTACAACATGTTAATACACACTACAACATGTTAATACACACTACAACATAATACACACTACAACATGTTAATACACACTACAACATGTTAATACACACTACAACATGTTAATACACACTACAACATGTTAATACACACTACAACATGTTAATACACACTACAACATGTTAATACACACTACAACATGTTAATACACACTACAACATGTTAATACACACTACAACATGTTAATACACACTACAACATGTTAATACACACTACAACATGTTAATACACACTACAACATGTTAATACACACTACAACATGTTAATACACACTACAACATGTTAATACACACTACAACATGTTAATACACACTACAACATGTTAATACACACTACAACATGTTAATACACACTACAACATGTTAATACACACTACAACATGTTAATACACACTACAACATGTTAATACACACTACAACATGTTAATACACACTACAACATGTTAATACACACTACAACATGTTAATACACACTACAACATGTTAATACACACTACAACATGTTAATACACACTACAACATGTTAATACACACTACAACATGTTAATACACACTACAACATGTTAATACACACTACAACATGTTAATACACACTACAACATGTTACACACTACAACATGTTACACACTACAACATGTTAATACACACTACAACATGTTAATACACACTACAACATGTTAATACACACTACAACATGTTAATACACACTACAACATGTTAATACACACTACACCATGTTAATACACACTACAACATAATACACACTACAACATAATACACACTACAACATGTTAATACACACTACAACATGTTAATACACACTACAACATGTTACACACTACAACATGTTAATACACACTACAACATGTTAATACACACTACAACATGTTAATACACACTACAACATGTTAATACACACTACAACATGTTAATACACACTACAACATGTTAATACACACTACAACATGTTAATACACACTACAACATGTTACACACTACAACATGTTAATACACACTACAACATGTTAATACACACTACAACATGTTAATACACACTACAACATGTTAATACACACTACAACATGTTAATACACACTACAACATGTTAATACACACTACAACATGTTACACACTACAACATGTTACACACTACAACATGTTAATACACACTACAACATGTTAATACACACTACAACATGTTAATACACACTACAACATGTTACACACTACAACATGTTAATACACACTACAACATGTTAATACACACTACAACATGTTACACACTACAACATGTTAATACACACTACAACATGTTAATACACACTACAACATGTTAATACACACTACAACATGTTAATACACACTACAACATGTTAATACACACTACAACATGTTAATACACACTACAACATGTTAATACACACTACAACATGTTAATACACACTACAACATGTTAATACACACTACAACATGTTAATACACACTACAACATGTTAATACACACTACAACATGTTAATACACACTACAACATGTTAATACACACTACAACATGTTAATACACACTACAACATGTTAATACACACTACAACATGTTAATACACACTACAACATGTTAATACACACTACAACATGTTAATACACACTACAACATGTTAATACACACTACAACATGTTACACACTACAACATGTTAATACACACTACAACATGTTAATACACACTACAACATGTTAATACACACTACAACATGTTAATACACACTACAACATGTTAATACACACTACAACATGTTAATACACACTACAACATGTTAATACACACTACAACATGTTAATACACACTACAACATGTTAATACACACTACAACATGTTAATACACACTACAACATGTTACACACTACAACATGTTACACACTACAACATGTTAATACACACTACAACATGTTAATACACACTACAACATGTTAATACACACTACAACATGTTAATACACACTACAACATGTTAATACACACTACAACATGTTAATACACACTACAACATGTTAATACACACTACAACATGTTAATACACACTACAACATGTTAATACACACTACAACATGTTAATACACACTACAACATGTTAATACACACTACAACATGTTAATACACACTACAACATGTTAATACACACTACAACATGTTACACACTACAACATGTTAATACACACTACAACATGTTAATACACACTACAACATGTTACACACTACACCATGTTAATACACACTACAACATGTTAATACACACTACAACATGTTAATACACACTACAACATGTTAATACACACTACAACATGTTAATACACACTACAACATGTTAATACACACTACAACATGTTAATACACACTACAACATGTTAATACACACTACAACATGTTAATACACACTACAACATGTTAATACACACTACAACATGTTAATACACACTACAACATGTTAATACACACTACAACATGTTAATACACACTACAACATGTTAATACACACTACAACATGTTAATACACACTACAACATGTTAATACACACTACAACATGTTAATACACACTACAACATGTTAATACACACTACAACATGTTAATACACACTACAACATGTTAATACACACTACAACATGTTACACACTACAACATGTTAATACACACTACAACATGTTAATACACACTACAACATGTTAATACACACTACAACATGTTAATACACACTACAACATGTTAATACACACTACAACATGTTAATACACACTACAACATGTTAATACACACTACAACATGTTAATACACACTACAACATGTTAATACACACTACACCATGTTACACACTACAACATGTTAATACACACTACAACATGTTAATACACACTACAACATGTTAATACACACTACAACATGTTAATACACACTACAACATGTTAATACACACTACAACATGTTAATACACACTACAACATGTTAATACACACTACAACATGTTAATACACACTACAACATGTTAATACACACTACAACATGTTAATACACACTACAACATGTTAATACACACTACAACATGTTAATACACACTACAACATGTTAATACACACTACAACATGTTAATACACACTACAACATGTTAATACACACTACAACATGTTAATACACACTACAACATGTTAATACACACTACAACATGTTAATACACACTACAACATGTTAATACACACTACAACATGTTACACACTACAACATGTTACACACTACAACATGTTAATACACACTACAACATGTTAATACACACTACAACATGTTACACACTACAACATGTTACACACTACAACATGTTACACACTACAACATGTTACACACTACAACATGTTAATACACACTACAACATGTTACACACTACAACATGTTACACACTACAACATGTTACACACTACAACATGTTACACACTACAACATGTTACACACTACAACATGTTACACACTACAACATGTTAATACACACTACAACATGTTACTACACACTACAACATGTTAATACACACTACAACATGTTAATACACACTACAACATGTTAATACACACTACAACATGTTAATACACACTACAACATGTTAATACACACTACAACATGTTAATACACACTACAACATGTTAATACACACTACAACATGTTAATACACACTACAACATGTTAATACACACTACAACATGTTAATACACACTACAACATGTTAATACACACTACAACATGTTAATACACACTACAACATGTTAATACACACTACAACATGTTAATACACACTACACCATGTTAATACACACTACAACATGTTAATACACACTACAACATGTTAATACACACTACAACATGTTAATACACACTACAACATGTTAATACACACTACAACATGTTACACACTACAACATGTTAATACACACTACAACATGTTAATACACACTACACCATGTTAATACACACTACAACATGTTACACACTACAACATGTTACACACTACAACATGTTAATACACACTACAACATGTTAATACACACTACAACATGTTAATACACACTACAACATGTTAATACACACTACAACATGTTAATACACACTACACCATGTTAATACACACTACAACATGTTAATACACACTACAACATGTTAATACACACTACAACATGTTAATACACACTACAACATGTTAATACACACTACAACATGTTAATACACACTACAACATGTTAATACACACTACAACATGTTAATACACACTACAACATGTTAATACACACTACAACATGTTAATACACACTACAACATGTTAATACACACTACAACATGTTACACACTACACCATGTTAATACACACTACAACATGTTAATACACACTACAACATGTTACTACACACTACAACATGTTAATACACACTACAACATGTTAATACACACTACAACATGTTAATACACACTACAACATGTTAATACACACTACAACATGTTAATACACACTACAACATGTTAATACACACTACAACATGTTAATACACACTACAACATGTTAATACACACTACAACATGTTAATACACACTACAACATGTTAATACACACTACAACATGTTAATACACACTACAACATGTTACACACTACAACATGTTACACACTACAACATGTTAATACACACTACAACATGTTAATACACACTACAACATGTTAATACACACTACAACATGTTAATACACACTACAACATGTTAATACACACTACAACATGTTAATACACACTACAACATGTTAATACACACTACAACATGTTAATACACACTACAACATGTTAATACACACTACAACATGTTAATACACACTACAACATGTTAATACACACTACAACATGTTACACACTACAACATGTTAATACACACTACAACATGTTAATACACACTACAACATGTTACACACTACAACATGTTAATACACACTACAACATGTTACACACTACAACATGTTAATACACACTACAACATGTTAATACACACTACAGCATGTTAATACACACTACAACATGTTAATACACACTACAACATGTTAATACACACTACAACATGTTAATACACACTACAACATGTTAATACACACTACAACATGTTACACACTACAACATGTTAATACACACTACAACATGTTACACACTACAACATGTTAATACACACTACAACATGTTAATACACACTACAACATGTTACACACTACAACATGTTAATACACACTACAACATGTTAATACACACTACAACATGTTAATACACACTACAACATGTTACACACTACAACATGTTAATACACACTACAACATGTTAATACACACTACAACATGTTAATACACACTACAACATGTTAATACACACTACAACATGTTACACACTACAACATGTTAATACACACTACAACATGTTAATACACACTACAACATGTTAATACACACTACAACATGTTAATACACACTACAACATGTTAATACACACTACAACATGTTAATACACACTACAACATGTTAATACACACTACACCATGTTAATACACACTACAACATGTTAATACACACTACAACATGTTAATACACACTACAACATGTTAATACACACTACAACATGTTAATACACACTACAACATGTTAATACACACTACAACATGTTAATACACACTACAACATGTTAATACACACTACAACATGTTAATACACACTACAACATGTTAATACACACTACAACATGTTAATACACACTACAACATGTTACACACTACAACATGTTAATACACACTACAACATGTTAATACACACTACAACATGTTAATACACACTACAACATGTTAATACACACTACAACATGTTAATACACACTACACCATGTTAATACACACTACAACATGTTAATACACACTACAACATGTTAATACACACTACAACATGTTAATACACACTACAACATGTTACACACTACACCATGTTACACACTACAACATGTTAATACACACTACAACATGTTACACACTACAACATGTTAATACACACTACAACATGTTAATACACACTACAACATGTTAATACACACTACAACATGTTAATACACACTACAACATGTTAATACACACTACACCATGTCCATCTGACTCTGGTGTGTATTTATGGGGTGTAAATGCATTGTTTTCCAGACTGCCGCCAGACTCCTAGGGGAGGGGGGGGGGGGGGGGGGGGTTCGGGGTCTCAACGTAATGTTGAGAGTTTAAAAAAGAGAATAGACAGTTACTCAATTAACCCATGTCAGCAATTTCTTTGTGATTGTGAGTTAGTCAGCCAGCTACAGTATGTAAACAGAAATATTGTTTTAATTACCATCCGTGTGGCCCCCATTGATTTAATTAGACATTCTCAGTCAGATAACATATTAAAACTGCCTATCGAGCGGGAGCAGGCGTGACACCTATGCTAGTTTAAAGTGCTAGTTATCAAGTTATCAAACGTTTCCGACAGTCTGGGATTTGTTTTAATTGAAATTGGATTACAGTGGTAATACTTCTTTAGAGACTGAGACTGGTGGGAGAGGGCTTCTACTAGGCCATCGTTGTAAATAAGAATTTGTTCTTAACTGACTTGCCTTGTTAAATAAATGTTATATCAAATAAAATAAATTAAATTCTATGCTAACATACAGAATTGTTTTCAGATAGTCATACCAAGGCTCATTTAGCTTGTTGATTTAGAATTGTAGGACCCCATCATGGCCTATAGAATGGAGTCTGTTCCCCCCTTTGCTGCTATAACAGCCTCCACTCTTCTGGGAAGTCATTAATATGGAGTCCCCCCCCTTTGCTGCTATAACAGCCCCCACTCTTCTGGGAAGGCTTTCTACTAGATGCTGGAACATTGCTGCTATAACAGCCTCCACTCTTCTGGGAAGGCCTTCCACTAGATGTTGGAACATTGCTGTGGGGACCTGCTTCCATTCAGCCACAAGAGCATTAGTGAGGTTGGGTACTGATGTTGGGCAATTGGGCTTGGCTCGCAGTCTGAATTTCAATTCATCCCAAAGGTGTTCGATGGGGTTAAGGTCAGGGCTCTGCGCAGGCCAGTCAATCTTGACAAACCATTTCTGTATGGAACTTGCTTTGTGCACAGGGGGCATTGTCATGCTGAAACAGGAAAGGGCCTTTCTCAAACTGTTGCCACAAAGTTGGAAGCACAGAATCATCTAGAATGTCATTGTATAAGGTAGCGTTAAGATTTCACTAAGCTTTTCAGTAAGGCCATTCTACTGCCAATGTTTGTCTATGGAGATCGCATGGCTGTGGGCTCGATTTTATACACCTGTTGTCACGTTCCTGACCTATTGTTCCTTTTTCTTTTATTTATTTAGTTGGTCAGGGCGTGAGTTGGGGTTGTCTATGTGTGTTTTTCTATGTTGGGGTTTTGTGTTCGGCCTGGTATGATTCTCAATCAAAGGCAGCTGTAGATAGTATGATTCTCAATCAGGGACAAACGAAGGCAGCCGGGGTTTCACGTGTGTTTTGTGGGTGGTTGTATCGCGTGTCTGTGTTAGCACCACACGGGACTGTTTGCGGTTTGTCACGTTTGTTGTTTTTTGTATGTTAAGTGTTCAGTCTGTTTTCATTAAATAATCATGGACACTAACCACTCTGCATATTGGTCTGATCCTTCTCGCCTCTCCTCCTCGTCCGAGGAGGAGGATTACGACGATCGTTACACCTGTCAGCAAAGGGTGCTGGGTGAAATTTCCGAATCCACTAATTTGAAGGGGTGTCCACATATATAGTGTATTTAACCCTTTTTTGAGGCACTAAACTACTTCCACATATACGTCCACCCATTATGTAAATTGGTACCGGGCCTTCAGGCAAGTCTTGTGACAACATGTACATGTTGGTGGGAGTCGCAGCTTTCCATAGAGGGTCATAATAGTTTGCCAAACCATTCGGACGCAACAAACGTTTTCATGAGAAGACCGATTTTCGGGATGTGTCATCGTCTGACAAACACGGCTGTAACCCTTTTCACCATACATTTATTTAACTAGGCAAGTCCGTTAAAATCTATTTGGGAAAGGCGTACAGCTAGCGCCCGGCCTCGACAACATCCGGTGAAATTGCGGAGCCTGAATTTCAAAATACAAAATTCGTAATATTAAACATTCATGAAAATACAAGTGTTATACATCGGTTAAAAGCGTAACTTCTTGTTAATCCTGCCACTTTGTTAGATTTCAAAAAGGCTTTTTCGGCAAAAGCATACCATGCGATTATCTGAGGACAGCGCCCCGCATACAAAAGCATTAAAAACATTTTCCAACCAAGCAGATTCATCACGAAAGTCAGAAATAGCAATAAAATAAATCACTTACCTTTGAAGATCTTCCTCTGTTTGCAACCCAAAGGGTCCCAGCTAATGGTAGTTTTGCTCAATTAAGGTACCCTAATATAAAGGTATCCTCAGGTACCCTAATATGTAAATAAATGATACAATTTAAGACAGAGAATAGTATGTTCATTACCGGAGATAAATAACGAAGTGTTCGCCTTCACCGGAACGCGCTTCAAACACTACAGCCAAAATGGGAGCCACTTAGAGAAACTACAAATTCTAGCAAATTTTTCAAAAAACAAGCCTGAAACTCTTTCTAAAGACTGTTGACATCTACTAGAAGCCCTAGGAACTACAATCTGGGAGGACTTCCCCATAGACAGACATTTTAACTGGTGTCACTCCCCCCCCCCCCCCAAAAAAAATCTGGATGGATTCTCCTTGGGTTTTTGCCTGCTATATCAGTTCTGTTATACTCACAGACATTATTGTAATAGTTTTGGAAACTTAATAGTGTTTGCTATCCAATGCTACCAATTATACGCATATCCTAGCTTCTGGGCCTGAGTAGCAGGCAGTTTACTTTGGGCACCTCATTCATCCAAACTTCCGAATACTGCCCCCTAGCCCTAAGAAGTTTTAAGAACAAATTCTTATTTACAATGACAGCCTACCAAAAGGTAAAACGCCTCCTGGGGCCTGGGATTGAAAATAAAAAATAAATAGAATATAAATATAGGACAAAACACATATCACAATGAGACAACACAACACTACATACAGAGAGACCTAAGACAACAACATAGCATGGCAGCAGCACATGACAACACAGCATGGTAGCAACACAACATGGTAGCAGCACAAACAAGGGCAAGAAGGAATTGACAATAATATATCACAAAAAACAGCCACAACTGTCAGTAAGAGTGTCCATGATTGAGAAGATATCTCTATCTGAAACAGACAGGCCACGCAAAGGGTGTATGACAGGAGGAGAGGAGAGGGTCACAGTTCACAGCTGAAGAGCTGTCTCCAGGGGTAGTTCTAGAACTGTCTGTCTGTCTGAGATAAGGGTGAAGAGCTGTCTCCAGGGGTAGTTCTAGAACTGTCTGTCTGAGTTAAGGGTGAAGAGCTGTCTCCAGGGGTAGTTCTAGAACTGTCTGTCTGAGATAAGGGTGAAGAGCTGTCTCCAGGGGTAGTTCTAGAACTGTCTGTCTGAGATAAGGGTGAAGAGCTGTCTCCAGGGGTAGTTCTAGAACTGTCTGTCTGTCTGAGATAAGGGTGAAGAGCTGTCTCCAGGGGTAGTTCTAGAACTGTCTGTCTGAGTTAAGGGTGAAGAGCTGTCTCCAGGGGTAGTTCTAGAACTGTCTGTCTGAGATAAGGGTGAAGAGCTGTCTCCAGGGGTAGTTCTAGAACTGTCTGTCTGAGATAAGGGTGAAGAGCTGTCTCCAGGGGTAGTTCTAGAACTGTCTGTCTGAGATAAGGGTGAAGAGCTGTCTCCAGGGGTAGTTCTAGAACTGTCTGTCTGAGATAAGGGTGAAGAGCTGTCTCCAGGGGTAGTTCTAGAACTGTCTGTCTGAGTTAAAGGTGAAGAGCTGTCTCCAGGGGTAGTTCTAGAACTGTCTGTCTGAGATAAGGGTGAAGAGCTGTCTCCAGGGGAAGTTCTAGAACTGTCTGTCTGAGTTAAGGGTGAAGAGCTGTCTCCAGGGGTAGTTCTAGAACTGTCTGTCTGAGATAAGGGTGAAGAGCTGTCTCCAGGGGTAGTTCTAGAACTGTCTGTCTGAGATAAGGGTGAAGAGCTGTCTCCAGGGGTAGTTCTAGAACTGTCTGTCTGAGTTAAGGGTGAAGAGCTGTCTCCAGGGGTAGTTCTAGAACTGTCTGTCTGAGATAAGGGTGAAGAGCTGTCTCCAGGGGTAGTTCTAGAACTGTCTGTCTGAGATAAGGGTGAAGAGCTGTCTCCAGGGGTAGTTCTAGAACTGTCTGTCTGTCTGAGATAAGGGTGAAGAGCTGTCTCCAGGGGTAGTTCTAGAACTGTCTGTCTGAGTTAAGGGTGAAGAGCTGTCTCCAGGGGTAGTTCTAGAACTGTCTGTCTGAGATAAGGGTGAAGAGCTGTCTCCAGGGGTAGTTCTAGAACTGTCTGTCTGAGATAAGGGTGAAGAGCTGTCTCCAGGGGTAGTTCTAGAACTGTCTGTCTGAGATAAGGGTGAAGAGCTGTCTCCAGGGGTAGTTCTAGAACTGTCTGTCTGAGATAAGGGTGAAGAGCTGTCTCCAGGGGTAGTTCTAGAACTGTCTGTCTGAGTTAAAGGTGAAGAGCTGTCTCCAGGGGTAGTTCTAGAACTGTCTGTCTGAGATAAGGGTGAAGAGCTGTCTCCAGGGGAAGTTCTAGAACTGTCTGTCTGAGTTAAGGGTGAAGAGCTGTCTCCAGGGGTAGTTCTAGAACTGTCTGTCTGAGATAAGGGTGAAGAGCTGTCTCCAGGGGTAGTTCTAGAACTGTCTGTCTGAGTTAAGGGTGAAGAGCTGTCTCCAGGGGTGGTTCTAGAACTGTCTGTCTGTCTGAGATAAGGATGAAGAGCTGTCTCCAGGGGTAGTTCTAGAACTGTCTGTCTGAGTTAAGGGTGAAGAGCTGTCTCCAGGGGTAGTTCTAGAACTGTCTGTCTGAGTTAAGGGTGAAGAGCTGTCTCCAGGGGTAGTTCTAGAACTGTCTGTCTGAGATAAGGGTGAAGAGCTGTCTCCAGGGGTAGTTCTAGAACTGTCTGTCTGAGTTAAGCGTGAAGATCTGTCTCCAGGGGTAGTTCTAGAACTGTCTGTCTGAGTTAAGCGTGAAGAGCTGTCTCCAGGGGTAGTTCTAGAACTGTCTGTCTGTCTGAGATAAGGATGAAGAGCTGTCTCCAGGGGTAGTTCTAGAACTGTCTGTCTGAGTTAAGGGTGAAGAGCTGTCTCCAGGGGTAGTTCTAGAACTGTCTGTCTGAGTTAAGGGTGAAGAGCTGTCTCCAGGGGTAGTTCTAGAACTGTCTGTCTGTCTGAGATAAGGATGAAGAGCTGTCTCCAGGGGTAGTTCTAGAACTGTCTGTCTGAGTTAAGGGTGAAGATCTGTCTCCAGGGGTAGTTCTAGAACTGTCTGTCTGAGTTAAGGGTGAAGAGCTGTCTCCAGGGGTAGTTCTAGAACTGTCTGTCTGAGATAAGGGTGAAGAGCTGTCTCCAGGGGTAGTTCTAGAACTGTCTGTCTGAGTTAAGCGTGAAGAGCTGTCTCCAGGGGTAGTTCTAGAACTGTCTGTCTGAGTTAAGGGTGAAGAGCTGTCTCCAGGGGTAGTTCTAGAACTGTCTGTCTGAGTTAAGGGTGAAGAGCTGTCTCCAGGGGTAGTTCTAGAACTGTCTGTCTGAGATAAGGGTGAAGAGCTGTCTCCAGGGGTAGTTCTAGAACTGTCTGTCTGTCTGAGATAAGGATGAAGAGCTGTCTCCAGGGGTAGTTCTAGAACTGTCTGTCTTAGATAAGGGTGAAGAGCTGTCTCCAGGGGTAGTTCTAGAACTGTCTGTCTGTCTGAGATAAGGGTGAAGAGCTGTCTCCAGGGGTAGTTCTAGAACTGTCTGTCTGAGTTAAGGGTGAAGAGCTGTCTCCAGGGGTAGTTCTAGAACTGTCTGTCTGAGATAAGGGTGAAGAGCTGTCTCCAGGGGTAGTTCTAGAACTGTCTGTCTGAGATAAGGGTGAAGAGCTGTCTCCAGGGGTAGTTCTAGAACTGTCTGTCTGAGTTAAAGGTGAAGAGCTGTCTCCAGGGGTAGTTCTAGAACTGTCTGTCTGAGTTAAGGGTGAAGAGCTGTCTCCAGGGGTGGTTCTAGAACTGTCTGTCTGTCTGAGATAAGGATGAAGAGCTGTCTCCAGGGGTAGTTCTAGAACTGTCTGTCTGAGTTAAGGGTGAAGAGCTGTCTCCAGGGGTAGTTCTAGAACTGTCTGTCTGAGTTAAGGGTGAAGAGCTGTCTCCAGGGGTAGTTCTAGAACTGTCTGTCTGAGATAAGGGTGAAGAGCTGTCTCCAGGGGTAGTTCTAGAACTGTCTGTCTGAGTTAAGCGTGAAGAGCTGTCTCCAGGGGTAGTTCTAGAACTGTCTGTCTGAGTTAAGCGTGAAGAGCTGTCTCCAGGGGTAGTTCTAGATCTGTCTGTCTGAGATAAGGGTGAAGAGCTGTCTCCAGGGGTAGTTCTAGAACTGTCTGTCTGAGTTAAGGGTGAAGAGCTGTCTCCAGGGGTAGTTCTAGAACTGTCTGTCTGAGTTAAGCGTGAAGAGCTGTCTCCAGGGGTAGTTCTAGAACTGTCTGTCTGAGATAAGGATGAAGAGCTGTCTCCAGGGGTAGTTCTAGAACTGTCTGTCTGAGTTAAGGGTGAAGAGCTGTCTCCAGGGGTAGTTCTAGAACTGTCTGTCTGAGTTAAGGGTGAAGAGCTGTCTCCAGGGGTAGTTCTAGAACTGTCTGTCTGAGATAAGGGTGAAGAGCTGTCTCCAGGGGTAGTTCTAGAACTGTCTGTCTGTCTGAGATAAGGATGAAGAGCTGTCTCCAGGGGTAGTTCTAGAACTGTCTGTCTGTCTGAGTTAAGGGTGAAGAGCTGTCTCCAGGGGTAGTTCTAGAACTGTCTGTCTTAGATAAGGGTGAAGAACTGTCTCCAGGGGTAGTTCTAGAACTGTCTGTCTGAGTTAAGGGTGAAGAGCTGTCTCCAGGGGTAGTTCTAGAACTGTCTGTCTGTCTGAGATAAGGGTGAAGAGCTGTCTCCAGGGGTAGTTCTAGAACTGTCTGTCTGAGTTAAGGGTGAAGAGCTGTCTCCAGGGGTAGTTCTAGAACTGTCTGTCTTAGATAAGGGTGAAGAGCTGTCTCCAGGGGTAGTTCTAGAACTGTCTGTCTTAGATAAGGGTGAAGAGCTGTCTCCAGGGGTAGTTCTAGAACTGTCTGTCTGAGTTAAGGGTGAAGAGCTGTCTCCAGGGGTAGTTCTAGAACTGTCTGTCTGAGATAAGGATGAAGAGCTGTCTCCAGGGGTAGTTCTAGAACTGTCTGTCTGAGTTAAGGGTGAAGAGCTGTCTCCAGGGGTAGTTCTAGAACTGTCTGTCTGAGTTAAGCGTGAAGAGCTGTCTCCAGGGGTAGTTCTAGAACTGTCTGTCTGAGTTAAGCGTGAAGAGCTGTCTCCAGGGGTAGTTCTAGAACTGTCTGTCTGAGTTAAGGGTGAAGAGCTGTCTCCAGGGGTAGTTCTAGAACTGTCTGTCTGAGTTAAGCGTGAAGAGCTGTCTCCAGGGGTAGTTCTAGAACTGTCTGTCTGTCTGAGATAAGGGTGAAGAGCTGTCTCCAGGGGTAGTTCTAGAACTGTCTGTCTGAGTTAAGCGTGAAGAGCTGTCTCCAGGGGTAGTTCTAGAACTGTCTGTCTGAGTTAAGGGTGAAGAGCTGTCTCCAGGGGTAGTTCTAGAACTGTCTGTCTGAGTTAAGGGTGAAGAGCTGTCTCCAGGGGAAGTTCTAGAACTGTCTGTCTGAGATAAGGGTGAAGAGCTGTCTCCAGGGGTAGTTCTAGAACTGTCTGTCTGAGATAAGGGTGAAGAGCTGTCTCCAGGGTTCATTCTACAGCTGTCTGTCTCTCTCTGGCTGAGTTAAGAGTGTAGAGCTACCCTCTCTGGCTGAGTTAACCCCTAAGGTCGATGTCCGTGCCCCTGCGGAAATCTAATTAGCAAAAAAAAAACATTTCCCATCAAAATCCGTCAGTTTAAACAAGAGACCTTTTTTTTTTGCCTCGGATGCGTCTCAATCCACCACATCCGCCTGTGTCGCATTTCCCCATCTGTGGTGGAAGGTGACGGAGCTGGAGCTGTGTTTCTCAGACCATGAGACATCCCATCTGTGGTGAAAGGTGACGTAGCTGGAGCTGTGTTTTTCAGACCATGAGACATCCCATCTGTGGTGGAAGGTGACGGAGCTAGAGCTGTGTTTTTCAGACCATGAGACAACCCATCTGTATTGAACTGTATTGCCTACAAACTATTATGGCCCCTCTATGGAAAGAAGAGCCTAACACGATGGTGTTCTCCGTTCTGCTCGACAACCCCCACAAGCATCCTGGGACTCGTCAGAAGTCGATTCAGCCGATCTTCTGTCTACAGCGGCCCAACTGTTTGAGCTACAAACTAATATGACACTAATATGTATTGCTGCAGGACGCCCACAGGCCTCACCAGACTGGTCTGAAGGTACTCTGTCTGTTCTAATATGATACTAATATGTATTGCTGCAGGACGCCCACAGGCCTCACCAGACTGGTCTGAAGGTACTCTGTCTGTTCTAATATGATACTAATATGTATTGCTGCAGGACGCCCACATGCCTCACCAGACTGCTCTGAAGGTCCTCTGTCTGTTCTAATATGACACTAATATGTATTGCTGCAGGACGCCCACAGGCCTCACCAGACTGGTCTGAAGGTACTCTGTCTGTTCTAATATGATACTAATATGTATTGCTGCAGGACGCCCACAGGCCTCACCAGACTGCTCTGAAGGTACTCTGTCTGTTCTAATATGATACTAATATGTATTGCTGCAGGACGCCCACAGGCCTCACCAGACTGCTCTGAAGGTCCTCTGTCTGTTCTAATATGATACTAATATGTATTGCAGCAGGACGCCCACAGGCCTCACCAGACTGGTCTGAAGGTACTCTGTCTGTTCTAATATGATACTAATATGTATTGCTGCAGGACGCCCACAGGCCTCACCAGACTGCTCTGAAGGTACTCTGTCTGTTCTAATATGATACTAATATGTATTGCAGCAGGACGCCCACAGGCCTCACCAGACTGGTCTGAAGGTACTCTGTCTGTTCTAATATGATACTAATATGTATTGCTGCAGGACGCCCACAGGCCTCACCAGATTGCTCTGAAGGTACTCTGTCTGTTCTAATATGATACTAATATGTATTGCAGCAGGACGCCCACAGGCCTCACCAGACTGGTCTGAAGGTCCTCTGTCTGTTCTAATATGTATTGCAGCAGGACGCCCACAGGCCTCACCAGACTGCTCTGAAGGTCCTCTGTCTGTTCTAATATGATACTAATATGTATTGCTGCAGGACGCCCACATGCCTCACCAGACTGCTCTGAAGGTCCTCTGTCTGTTCTAATATGACACTAATATGTATTGCTGCAGGACGCCCACAGGCCTCACCAGACTGGTCTGAAGGTCCTCTGTCTGTTCTAATATGATACTAATATGTATTGCTGCAGGACGCCCACAGGCCTCACCAGACTGGTCTGAAGGTCCTCTGTCTGTTCTAATATGATACTAATATGTATTGCTGCAGGACGCCCACAGGCCTCACCAGACTGGTCTGAAGGTACTCTGTCTGTTCTAATATGATACTAATATGTATTGCTGCTGGACGCCCACAGGCCTCACCAGACTGGTCTGAAGGTCCTCTGTCTGTTCTAATATGATACTAATATGTATTGCTGCAGGACGCCCACAGGCCTCACCAGACTGCTCTGAAGGTCCTCTGTCTGTTCTAATATGATACTAATATGTATTGCAGCAGGACGCCCACAGGCCTCACCAGACTGGTCTGAAAGTCCTCTGTCTGTTCTAATATGATACTAATATGTATTGCAGCAGGACGCCCACAGGCCTCACCAGACTGGTCTGAAGGTCCTCTGTCTGTTCTAATATGTATTGCTGCAGGACGCCCACAGGCCTCACCAGACTGGTCTGAAGGTCCTCTGTCTGTTCTAATATGATACTAATATGTATTGCAGCAGGACGCCCACAGGCCTCACCAGACTGGTCTGAAGGTACTCTGTCTGTTCTAATATGATACTAATATGTATTGCTGCAGGACGCCCACAGGCCTCACCAGACTGGTCTGAAGGTCCTCTGTCTGTTCTAATATGTATTGCTGCAGGACGCCCACAGGCCTCACCAGACTGGTCTGAAGGTCCTCTGTCTGTTCTAATATGTATTGCTGCAGGACGCCCACAGGCCTCACCAGACTGGTCTGAAGGTACTCTGTCTGTTCTAATATGTATTGCTGCAGGACGCCCACAGGCCTCACCAGACTGCTCTGAAGGTACTCTGTCTGTTCTAATATGACACTAATATGTATTGCAGCAGGACGCCCACAGGCCTCACCAGACTGGTCTGAAGGTCCTCTGTCTGTTCTAATATGATACTAATATGTATTGCTGCAGGACGCCCACAGGCCTCACCAGACTGCTCTGAAGGTCCTCTGTCTGTTCTAATATGATACTAATATGTATTGCAGCAGGACGCCCACAGGCCTCACCAGACTGCTCTGAAGGTCCTCTGTCTGTTCTAATATGATACTAATATGTATTGCTGCAGGACGCCCACAGGCCTCACCAGACTGGTCTGAAGGTCCTCTGTCTGTTCTAATATGATACTAATATGTATTGCAGCAGGACGCCCACAGGCCTCACCAGACTGCTCTGAAGGTCCTCTGTCTGTTCTAATATGATACTAATATGTATTGCAGCAGGACGCCCACAGGCCTCACCAGACTGCTCTGAAGGTACTCTGTCTGTTCTAATATGATACTAATATGTATTGCTGCAGGACGCCCACAGGCCTCACCAGACTGCTCTGAAGGTACTCTGTCTGTTCTAATATGATACTAATATGTATTGCTGCAGGACGCCCACAGGCCTCACCAGACTGGTCTGAAGGTCCTCTGTCTGTTCTAATATGATACTAATATGTATTGCTGCAGGACGCCCACAGGCCTCACCAGACTGGTCTGAAATTACTCTGTCTGTTCTAATATGATACTAATATGTATTGCTGCTGGACGCCCACAGGCCTCACCAGACTGGTCTGAAGGTCCTCTGTCTGTTCTAATATGATACTAATATGTATTGCTGCAGGACGCCCACAGGCCTCACCAGACTGCTCTGAAGGTCCTCTGTCTGTTCTAATATGATACTAATATGTATTGCTGCAGGACGCCCACAGGCCTCACCAGACTGGTCTGCAGGTCCTCTGTCTGTTCTAATATGATACTAATATGTATTGCAGCAGGACGCCCACAGGCCTCACCAGACTGGTCTGAAAGTCCTCTGTCTGTTCTAATATGATACTAATATGTATTGCAGCAGGACGCCCACAGGCCTCACCAGACTGGTCTGAAGGTCCTCTGTCTGTTCTAATATGTATTGCTGCAGGACGCCCACAGGCCTCACCAGACTGGTCTGAAGGTCCTCTGTCTGTTCTAATATGATACTAATATGTATTGCAGCAGGACGCCCACAGGCCTCACCAGACTGGTCTGAAGGTACTCTGTCTGTTCTAATATGATACTAATATGTATTGCTGCAGGACGCCCACAGGCCTCACCAGACTGGTCTGAAGGTACTCTGTCTGTTCTAATATGATACTAATATGTATTGCTGCAGGACGCCCACAGGCCTCACCAGACTGGTCTGAAGGTACTCTGTCTGTTCTAATATGATACTAATATGTATTGCTGCTGGACGCCCACATGCCTCACCAGACTGGTCTGAAGGTATCCCGGTACCAGTTGAAAAAGTTAGTGAAAGTATATATGAAGACTGTTTAATGCCAAAAATATGTGGTTAAATACATAGAAAATGTAAAAATGTTTGGTGATCTCTCAGATATAGGATAGACACTTCAGAACAAGTTCCCTATAATATTATTTTCGGGACTATCTGTTATTCAATGTGTTTCTATTGGCTAATAGCAGTAAGGACTGTTATTCAATGTGTTTCTATTGGCTAATAGCAGGAAGGACTATCTGTTATTCAATGTGTTTCTATTGGCTAATAGCAGTAAGGACTATCTGTTATTCAATGTGTTTCTATTGGCTAATAGCAGTAAGGACTATCTGTTATTCAATGTGTTTCTATTGGCTAATAGCAGTAAGGACTATCTGTTATTCAATGTGTTTCTATTGGCTAATAGCAGTAAGGACTGTTATTCAATGTGTTTCTATTGGCTAATAGCAGTAAGGACTATCTGTTATTCAATGTGTTTCTATTGGCTAATAGCAGTAAGGACTGTTATTCAATGTGTTTCTATTGGCTAATAGCAGTAAGGACTGTTATTCAATGTGTTTCTATTGGCTAATAGCAGTAAGGACTATCTGTTATTATTCAATGTGTTTCTATTGGCTAATAGCAGTAAGGACTATCTGTTATTCAATGTGTTTCTATTGGTTAATAGCAGTAAGGACTGTTATTCAATGTGTTTCTATTGGCTAATAGCAGTAAGGACTATCTGTTATTCAATGTGTTTCTATTGGCTAATAGCAGTAAGGACTATCTGTTATTCAATGTGTTTCTATTGGCTAATAGCAGTAATGACTATCTGTTATTCAATGTGTTTCTATTGGCTAATAGCAGTAAGGACTATCTGTTATTCAATGTGTTTCTATTGGTTAATAGCACTAAGGACTGTTATTCAATGTGTTTCTATTGGCTAATAGCAGTAATGACTGTCTGTTATTCAATGTGTTTCTATTGGCTAATAGCAGTAATGACTGTCTGTTATTCAATGTGTTTCTATTGGCTAATAGCAGTAAGGACTATCTGTTATTCAATGTGTTTCTATTGGCTAATAGCAGTAAGGACTATCTGTTATTCAATGTGTTTCTATTGGCTAATAGCAGTAAGGACTATCTGTTATTCAATGTGCTTCTATTGGCTAATAGCAGTAAGGACTGTTATTCAATGTGCTTCTATTGGCTAATAGCAGTAAGGACTGTTATTCAATGTGTTTCTATTGGCTAATAGCAGTAAGGACTGTCTGTTGTTCAATGTGTTTCTATTGGCTAATAGCAGTAAGGACTATCTGTTATTCAATGTGTTTCTATTGGCTAACAGCAGTAAGGACTGTTATTCACTGTGTTTCTATTGGCTAATAGCAGTAAGGACTATCTGTTATTCAATGTGTTTCTATTGGCTAACAGCAGTAAGGACTGTTATTCAATGTGTTTCTATTGGCTAATAGCAGTAAGGACTGTTATTCAATGTGTTTCTATTGGCTAATAGCAGTAAGGACTATCTGTTGTTCCATGTAGTGAATTTGTTATTCAATCTGTCTGACTTCTCCCTCTCCTCTTTGCCCTGTCTTCCCTCCACCCCCCATCTCTCCTCCCCAGGTTATTATTAGCTGTAATTAGTAGTTGATAACAGATTCATTCATCAGCACTAATAACAGGGGAGTCTTTGAAAACAGCTCTCAACCGTCTTGAGACGGCTCAGGACTGAGATTAGATCAGCAGACAGGTCAGGTTGATCAGGTCCTACAGGGGGAGAGGCCATTCAGCCTTCAGGTCCTACGGGGGGAGAGGCCATTCAGCCTTCAGGTCCTACGGGGGGAGAGGTCATTCAGCCTTCAGGTCCTACAGGGGGAGAGGCCATTCAGCCTTCAGGTCCTACAGGGGGAGAGGTCATTCAGCCTTCAGGTCCTACGGGGGGAGAGGTCATTCAGCCTTCAGGTCCTACAGGGGGAGAGGTCATTCAGCCTTCAGGTCCTACGGGGGGAGAGGTCATTCAGCCTTCAGGTCCTACAGGGGGAGAGGCCATTCAGCCTTCAGGTCCTACGGGGGGAGAGGCCATTCAGCCTTCAGGTCCTACAGGGGGAGAGGTCATTCAGCCTTCAGGTCCTACAGGGGGAGAGGCCATTCAGCCTTCAGGTCCTACGGGGGGAGAGGTCATTCAGCCTTCAGGTCCTACGGGGGGAGAGGTCATTCAGCCTTCAGGTCCTACAGGGGGAGAGGTCATTCAGCCTTCAGGTCCTACAGGGGGAGAGGCCATTCAGCCTTCAGGTCCTACGGGGGGAGAGGCCATTCAGCCTTCAGGTCCTACAGGGGGAGAGGCCATTCAGCCTTCAGGTCCTACGGGGGGAGAGGTCATTCAGCCTTCAGGTCCTACAGGGGGAGAGGCCATTCAGCCTTCAGGTCCTACAGGGGGAGAGGTCATTCAGCCTTCAGGTCCTACAGGGGGAGAGGCCATTCAGCCTTCAGGGTCTACAGGGGGAGAGGCCATTCAGCCTTCAGGTCCTACGGGGGGAGAGGCCATTCAGCCTTCAGGGTCTATTGGGGGAGGCAGAGTGGTCAGGCGGGCGGGTACAGGGTCAGGACAGGCAAAGGTCAAAAATCAGGAGGTTGAGAAAAGAGAGACTGGGAAAGGACAGGAGCTGACAGGACAAACGCTGGTAAGCTTGACAAACAAGATGAACTGGCACAGAGAGACAGAAAACACAGGTATAAATACGCAGAGGATAAATGGGGAAGATGGGCGACACCTGGAGGGGGTGGATACAAGCACAAGGACAGGGGAACTAGACCAGGACGTGACACCTGGAGGGGGAGGAGACAAGCACAAGGACAGGGGAACCAGACCAGGACGTGACACCTGGAGGGGGAGGAGACAAGCACAAGGACAGGGGAACCAGATCAGGACGTGACACCTCTCCTGTCTCTCCAGCAGGAGACCCTGGTCTCAAATCAATCAAGCCCACATTGCAGTATTTTCACAGTAGCTCTTTTTCCAATGGTCAAAGTAGCTCATTGACTCGTCTTGGGTTCTGTATACCGACCTACAACTAATACCAGGGTGACCCTCCTCACAGGTAGGTTTTCACTTTTCAGAATTGCAAGTGTGTGGGCACAGGATGAATACTGTAAATACGCTGCGTAAACATTAGTTAGAATGAATCGGAAATTACCTTTAATTCATATCGCAGAATATTTAACGCTTCAGCTTTACAATGTGAATCGAGTCCTAACACCCACCCAGGGCAGGGCAGTCACAGTGTGAATCGAGTCCTAACACCCACCCAGGACAAGGCAGTCACAGTGTGAATCGAGTCCTAACACCCACCCGGGACAAGGCAGTCACAGTGTGAATCGAGTCCTAACACCCACCCGGGACAAGGCAGTCACAGTGTGAATCGAGTCCTAACACCCACCCAGGACAAGGCAGTCACAGTGTGAATCGAGTCCTAACACCCACCCAGGGCAGGGCAGTCACAGTGTGAATCGAGTCCTAACACCCACCCAGGACAAGGCAGTCACAGTGTGAATCGAGTCCTAACACCCACCCAGGGCAGGGCAGTCACAGTGTGAATCGAGTCCTAACACCCACCCAGGATACGGCAGTCACAGTGTGAATCGAGTCCTAACACCCACCCAGAGCAGGGCAGTCACAGTTTCATTCAAAATCTAAATCAAAAGTTATTGGTCACGTACACGTGTTTAGCAGATGTTATTGGTCACGTACACGTGTTTAGCAGATGTTATTGGTCACGTACACGTGTTTAGCAGATGTTATTGGTCACGTACACGTGTTTAGCAGATGTTATTGGTCACGTACACGTGTTTAGCAGATGTTATTGGTCACGTACACGTGTTTAGCAGATGTTATTGGTCACGTACACGTGTTTAGCAGATGTTATTGGTCACGTACACGTGTTTAGCAGATGTTATTGGTCACGTACACGTGTTTAGCAGATGTTATTGGTCACGTACACGTGTTTATCAGATGTTATTGCGGGTGTAGCGAAACGCTTGTGTTTCTATCTCCGACAGTGCAGTAACATCTAACAAGTAAATATCGAACAAATACCCAATACACACACATCTAAGTAAAGGGATGGAACTAAGAATTGATAAATATATGTACGAGCAAAGTCAGAACAGCATAGACTAAGATACAGTAGAATAGAATAGTGGAGTGTCGTCTGCAAACTTGATGATTGAGTTGGAGGCGTGCATGGCCACTCAGTCATGGGTGAACAGGGAGTACAGGAGAGGACTGAGAACGTACCCTTGTGGAGCCCCAGTGTTGAGGATCAGCGAAGTGGAGATGATGTTTCCTATCTTCACCACCTTGGGGGGCGGCCGGTCAGGAAGTCCAGGACCCAATTGCACAGGGCGGGGCTCAGACCCAGGGCCTCGAGTTTAATGATGAGATTGGAGGGTACTGAAATGTAAGAAGAACAATCTGAATTTTCTCCATCAGAGAGAGAGAGCCTGGTTCCTGGTCTCAGGTGTTACCTGTGTGTGTGACAGGGAGAGAGGAAATTCAGCTGAACTCTACCTCCTGCTCTAGTCTCCAGCTACCTGTCTTCCGTCTCCCGTCTGTCTCCCGTCTGTCTCCCGTCTCCCGTCTCCCGTCTGTCTCCCGTCTGTCTCCCGTCTGTCTCCCGTCTCCCGTGTCCCGTCTCCCGTCTGTCTCCCGTCTCCCGTGTCCCGTCTCCCGTCTGTCTTCTGCAAAAACATGGCACATTCCAGAACCATGCCCTGCGGTTGTAATACTTCCACTGAACCCACACAAGCATGCGCCTGCGCACACGCAGGAACCCCTTCATTGTCCATAATGACAAGAGATATGTGGCACAAGATAGTATAATACCAGAAGGTGAAGTCCCAGATGTCTTCAGGCGACAACTTCTTTCACTAAGCTGTTCTCCTGTTCTGTTGGCAGGCATCAGCTTGGCAACACTTCAAATAGAACTAATGTGCTACCGGTAACAGTATCAGAACAGGGTCATGCTGTGCCACAGAACAGTTCTGTCAGTCTGTGCCAAGGTTCTGATGACCTTCAGTTTACCTGTAATTTACCTGAGTTCTGCCTTTGATGGGGACTTATGATGGAATCTCCCTAATCAACACACACACACATAAGCATGGCAGCACACAGGCACACAGGCACACAGGCACACAGGCACACAGGCACACAGGCACACAGGCACACACACACACACACACACACACACACACACACACACACACAAGCACAAAACAAACACACACACACACACACACACACACACACACACACACACAAACAAACAGACACACACACACACACACACACACACACACACACACACGCACAAAACACACACACACACACACACACACACACA
This sequence comes from Salvelinus fontinalis, assembly GCF_029448725.1. Taxonomy (NCBI): domain Eukaryota; kingdom Metazoa; phylum Chordata; class Actinopteri; order Salmoniformes; family Salmonidae; genus Salvelinus; species Salvelinus fontinalis. The sequence continues at coordinate 746,616 of NW_026600227.1, forward strand.
CACACACACACACACACACACACACACACACACACACACACACACACACACACACACACACACACACACACACACACACACACACACACACACACACACACACACACACACACGCGATCACTGCCAGGACAAAACCGACCGAACCAGAGCTTGTGCACTAGTTAGTGAATACAGTGAGTATCTAAACTGATTGTATACTGTGTCCCGAATGCCACTCTATTCCCTATGGGCCCTGGTCAAAATAAGTGCACTACAGTATGTTGGGACGCAGCCTCTGTAACTATCAGTGAGGTAGACTGAGTGACATGAAGTGAATCATGGGTAATGAGATAATCGGCACGCAGCCTCTGTAACTATCAGTGAGGTAGACTGAGTGACATGAAGTGAATCATGGGTAATGAGATAATAGGGACGCAGCCTCTGTAACTCTCAGTGAGGTAGACTGAGTGACATGAAGTGAATCATGGGTAATGAGATAATAGGGACGCAGCCTCTGTAACTATCAGTGAGGTAGCATGAAGTGAATCATGGGTAATGAGATAATAGGCACGCAGCCTCTGTAACTCTCAGTGAGGTGACATGAAGTGAATCATGGGTAATGAGATAATAGGGACGCAGCCTCTGTAACTCTCAGTGAGGTAGACTGAGTGACAGAGCACCATGAAAGAATCCACTGTGTTTAAGCCGGTTAGACATAAAACATACAGAGCACCATGAAAGCACAATAAAATGTAAAATGTCAATATAAATATGAATTTATGTGATGAAATGTTGTGTACCTTTAAGATTTATACTTACCTGATTTTATATATTCTATTGTTATTAGTGTACCTTAGTTCATGACTCTCTCTCTTGCACATTCATTGTACTGTGACGTGTGTTAGTGTTAGGATTAAGGCAGGAAGTTGGGCCTTTGGTGGGAGGAGTCCTAGCTAGACGCGGTATGGTCTTTTGCATACACACAGACCATATGTCCCAAGTGCAGACTGTGTGAAGTAACAATGTGTATTGTAACCACAGGGGCAGGCAAACGACAGGTCAAGGCAGGCAGGGGTCCATAATCCAGTGCAGAGGCCAAGGTACAGGACGGCAGGCAGGCTCAGAGACAGTGGTCGGGCGGGCGGGTACAGGGTCAGAGACAGTGGTCGGGCGGGCGGGTACAGGGTCAGGGTCAGGCAGGGGTCGATAATCCAGTGCAGAGGCCAAGGTACAGGACGGCAGGCTGGCGGGTACAGGGTCAGGACAGGGTCAAAATCAGGAGAATGAGAAAAAGAGAGACTTGGGAAAAACGGGATCTGAAACACAAAACGCTGGTTGACTTGAACAGACAAACAGAGAACACTGGTATAAATACACAGGGTATAATGGGGAAGATGGGTAACACCTGGAGGGGGATGGAGACAATCACAAAGACAGGTGAAACAGGGTGTGACAAGGAGAGCCGAAACTAGCTAGATATAGAATACTTTGTTGCAAGACAACTCACAGTATAGATTATTGTGTTGCAAGACAGCTGAGCTGACTGGAGACGGGATCCAACTCGCAATACAGTTTCCACGGTAACATGATGAAACGTTGAAACTAAATTGCAAGCTACTTTTGTATCAAAGTGTTGTAGAACGAGTGTCTTCTGAAGCACATTCAAGACACTGGCTCCTGTTGGCTCTTATTATCTAAATCCACAACTGATTTGACAGAGAAATATCAGCGGATAGGACAGCCAGCTGTAGCTATGACCAAGCTATGCTACACTATATATACAAACGGTTCACTTTGTAGAACTATACAAAACATATCCTTGACTCTGTCTAAAACAAATAACTATTACTGTTTTTTATTTTATTTATATATTTCCACAAATATTTATCAATGCATTTCCTCCTTTACAATAGTTGATGCTCTATTTATCAAGCGTTAGTGCACCTTGCGGTTCCATCTGATGCATATGCTAAAGAGGACGCCTGGCAACGTTCTCCAGCGAGTACTGATAGACTGAATGGTGGTTCTAGGCCCTGACCTGAGTCGGTGTGGAAGAAAAGAGTCCGACCAACAAACTGATTGACTCGACACGGAACAGCTTGAAGAATGTTGACTGGATGATACAATACATTATGTTGGGGGCTCCCGAGTGGTGCAGCGGTCTAAGGCACTGCATCTCAGTGCTTTAGGTGTCACTACAGACTCCCTGGTTCGATTCCAGGCTGTATCACAGCGGTCTAAGGCACTGCATCTCAGTGCTAGAGGAGTCACTACAGACCCTGGTTCGATTCCAGGCTGTATCACAGCGGTCTAAGGCACTGCATCTCAGTGCTAGAGGGGTCATTACAGACCCTGGTTCGATTCCAGGCTGTATCACAGCGGTCTAAGGCACTGCATCTCAGTGCTAGAGGCGTCATTACAGACCCTGGTTCCGTTCCAGGCTGTATCACAGCGGTCTAAGGCACTGCATCTCAGTGCTAGAGGCGTCACTACAGACCCTGGTTCCATTCCAGGCTGTATCACAGCGGTCTAAGGCACTGCATCTCAGTGCTAGAGGCGTCACTACAGACCCTGGTTCCATTCCAGGCTGTATCACAACCGGCCGTGTTTGGGAGTCCCATACGGCGGCGCATAATTGGCCCAGTGTCGTCAGGGTTTGGCTGGTGTAGACCGTCATTGTAAATAAGAATTTGTTCTTAACTGAATTGCCCAGTTAAATGAAGGTTACATTTTATATTTTTCATTAACAAAAATAACGTTGAAAAGAAGTCTGAAATTGTATAATACAGTTGAAGTCGTAAGTTTACTTACACTTAGGTTGGAGTCATTAAAACTAGTTTTTCAACCAATCCACACATTTCTTGTGAACAAACAATAGTTTTGGCAAGTCGGTTAGGACATCTACTTTGAACATGACATAAGTCATTTTTCCAACATTTGTTTACAGACAGATTATTTCACTTATAATTCACTGTATCACAATTCCAGTGGGTCAGAAGTTTACATACACTCAGTTGACTGTGCCTTTAAACAGCTTGGAAAATTCCAGAAAATGATGTCATGGCTTTAGAAGCTTCTGATAGGCTAATTGACATAATTTGAGTCATTTGGAGGTGTACCTGTGGATGTATTTCAAGGCCTACCTTCAAACTCAGTGCCTCTTTGCTTGACATCATGGGAAAATCAAACTCAGCCAAGACCTCAGAAAAAAAATTGTAGACCTCTTCAAGTCTGGTTCATCCTTGGGAGCAATTCCCAAATGCCTGAAGGCACCATATTCATCTGTACAAACAATAGTACGCAAGTATAAACACCATGGGACCATGCAACCGTCATACCGCTCAGGAAGGAGACGCGTTCTGTCTCCTAGAGATTAACGTACTTTGGTGGGAAAAGTACAACTCAATCCCAGAACAGCAGCAAAGGACCTTGTGAAGATGCTGGAGGAAACAGGTACAAAAGTATCTATATTCACAGTAAAACGAGTCCTATATCCACATAACCTGAAAGGCCACTCAGCAAGGAAGAAGCCACTGCTCCAAAACCACCATAAAAAAGCCAGACTATTGTTTGCAACTACACTTGGTTACAAAGATCGTACTTTTTTGAGAAATGTCCTCTGGTCTGATGAAACAAAAATAGAACTGTTTGGCCATAATGACCATCGTTATGTTTAGAGGAAAAAGGGGGACGCTTGCAAGCCGAAGAACACCATCCCAACCGTGAAGCACGGGGGTGGCAGCATCATGTTGTGGGGGTGCTTTGCTGCAGGAGGAACTGGTGCACTTCAGCAAATAGGCGGAATCATGATGGAGGAAAATTATGTGGATATATTGAAGCAACATCTCAAGACATCAGTCAGGAAGTTAAAACTTAGTCGCAAATGGGTCTTCCAAATGGACTATGACCCCAAGCATACTTCCAAAGTTGTGGCAAAATGGCTTAAGGACAACAAAGTCAAGGTATTGGAGTGGCCATCAAAGCCCTGACCTCAATCCTATAGAACATTTTGTGGGCAGAACTGAAAAAGCGTGTGCGAGCAAAGAGGCCTACAAACCTGACTCCGTTACACGAGCTCTGTAAGGAGGAATGGGTCAAAATTCACCCAACTGATTGTGGGAAGCTTGTAGAAGGCAACCCAAAACATTGACCAAGTTAAACAATTTAAAGTCAATGCTACCAAATACTAAATTGAGTGTATGTAAACTTCTGATCCACTGGGAATGTGATGAAAGAAATAAAAGTTGAAATAAATCACTCTCTCTACTATTTTTCTGACATTTCACATTCTTAAAATAAAGTGGTGATCCTAACTGACCTAAGACAGGGAATTTTTACCAGGATTAAATGTCAGGAATTGTGAAAAACGGAGTTAAAATGTTTTTTGGCTAAGGTGGTTGTAAACTTCCGACTTCAACTGTATATGTTGGCCTGGGATAAAACCTGTCTGGTCAGGATGTCAGAAATATATTTTTTAAATCGGTTTGCAAAAATCTTTGTCAACACCTTATTTTCTATGGGGAGCAATGACACGGGGCGATTAGAGGACATCTTCATGGAATCTCTATCTTTTTTTGACATCAGTGCTTTGGTGGCCCCATACGGTGTTTGTGGGAGTTTGGCATTTTCTTTGGCCTGTTTAAACATTCGCAACATAAGTGGAGATAGACTGGCGCAGTATTTCTTATAGAATTCTATTACATATCCATCTGGCCCAGGGGCCTTGCTGTTTGGAAATGGTGCTATCGCTGCGTTAATCTCCTCTAAAGTTATCCCGGCATCGAGTGCAGCATGGGATTTATTTCCATTGTTAAATCATGGAGGATAATACACTATACAGCCTGGGACTTATTTCCATGGAGGATAACACACTATACAGTCTGGGACTTATTTCCATTGTTAAATCATGGAGGATAACACACTATACAGTCTGGGACTTATTTCCATTGTTATTAAATCATGGAGGATAACACACTATACAGTCTGGGACTTATTTCCATTGTTAAATCATGGAGGATAACACACTATACAGTCTGGGACTTATTTCCATGGAGGATAACACACTATACAGTCTGGGACTTATTTCCATTGTTAAATCATGGAGGATAACACACTATACAGTCTGGGACTTATTTCCATTGTTAAATCATGGAGGATAACACACGATACAGCCTGGGACTTATTTCCATGGAGGATAACACACTATACAGTCTGGGACTTATTTCCATTGTTAAATCATGGAGGATAACACACTATACAGTCTGGGACTTATTTCCATTGTTAAATCATGGAGGATAACACACGATACAGCCTGGGACTTATTTCCATGGAGGATAACACACTATACAGTCTGGGACTTATTTCCATGTTAAATCATGGAGGACAACACACTATACAGTCTGGGACTTATTTCCATTGTTAAATCATGGAGGATAACACACTATACAGTCTGGGACTTATTTCCATTGTTATTAAATCATGGAGGATAACACACTATACAGTCTGGGACTTATTTCCATTGTTAAATCATGGAGGATAACACACTATACAGTCTGGGTTTGATTTCCATTGTTAAATCATAGAGGATAACACACTATACAGTCTGGGACTTATTTCCATTGTTAAATCATGGAGGATAACACACTATACAGTCTGGGATTTATTTCCATTGTTAAATCATGGAGGATAAAACATATAAATAAAAACCCAAGAAACTTAATAGTAAAGTTAATAATAAAGTTAATCTTTTCACAAATATTTCATATTCAAACATTTAAATTGCACAACAATCTGATAACTAGAATGTGTAGACTTTCCAAGAAGTACTAACGGACATTTTCAACTGGTTGAGAAAGGGAAATAGTGTTCCATTCCCCAACCTTTTGATGTTACCATACTCTCTCTATGTTAACAAATCTGTAGAGTGGAGAGAAAATGTATTTATGGGGGGGTCATAAACCTCACCCAACAGGGCAATGTCATGACAAGAGGGTAGTGCAAACGGCCCAGTACATCACTGGGGCCAAGCTTCCTGCCATCCAGGATCTCGGTGTCAGAGGAAGTCCCTAAAAATTGTCAAAGACTCCAGTCACCCTAGTCATAGACTGTTCCTCTGCTACCGCACGTCAAGCAGTACCGGAGCGCCAACTCTAAGTCCAAAAGGCTTCTACCCCCAAGCCATAAGACTCCTGAACAGGTAATCAAATGGTTACCCAGACTACCCCTCTATTTTACACTGCTGCAGCTTTTTAACTTATCTATTTTTTACTTAACACTTATTTTTCTTAACTTCTTAAAGCGTTGTTGGTTAAGGGCTTGTCAGTAAGCATTTCACTGTGAGGTCTACTACACCTGTTGTATTCAGCATTTCACTGTAAGGTCTACTACACCTGTTGTATTCAACATTTCACTGTGAGGTCTACTACACCTGTTGTATTCAGCATTTCACTGTAAGGTCTACTACACCTGTTGTATTCAGCATTTCACTGGAAGGTCTACTACACCTGTTGTATTCAGCATTTCACTGTGAGGTCTATTACACCTGTTGTATTCAGCATTTCACTGTAAGGTCTACTACACCTGTTGTATTCAGCATTTCACTGTGAGGTCTACACCTGTTGTATTCAGCATTTCACTGTGAGGTCTACTACACCTGTTGTATTCAGCATTTCACTGTAAGGTCTACTACACCTGTTGTATTCAGCATTTCACTGTGAGGTCTACTACACCTGTTGTATTCAGCATTTCACTGTGAGGTCTACTACACCTGTTGTATTCAGCATTTCACTGTAAGGTCTACTACACCTGTTGTATTCAGCATTTCACTGTAAGGTCTACTACACCTGTTGTATTCAGCATTTCACTGTGAGGTCTACTACACCTGTTGTATTCAGCATTTCACTGTAAGGTCTACTACACCTGTTGTATTCAGCATTTCACTGTGAGGTCTACTACACCTGTTGTATTCAGCATTTCACTGTAAGGTCTACTACACCTGTTGTATTCAGCATTTCACTGTAAGGTCTACTACACCTGTTGTATTCAGCATTTCACTGTGAGGTCTACTACACCTGTTGTATTCAGCATTTCACTGTGAGGTCTACCTACACCTGTTGTATTCAGCATTTCACTGTGAGGTCTACTACACCTGTTGTATTCAGCATTTCACTGTGAGGTCTACTACACCTGTTGTATTCAGCATTTCACTGTAAGGTCTACTACACCTGTTGTATTCAGAATTTCACTGTGAGGTCTACTACACCTGTTGTATTCAGCATTTCACTGTGAGGTCTACTACACCTGTTGTATTCAGCATTTCACTGTGAGGTCTACTACACCTGTTGTATTCAGCATTTCACTGTGAGGTCTACTACACCTGTTGTATTCAGCATTTCACTGTGAGGTCTACTACGCCTGTTGTATTCAGCATTTCACTGTAAGGTCTACTACACCTGTTGTATTCAGCATTTCACTGTGAGGTCTACTACACCTGTTGTATTCAGCATTTCACTGTGAGGTCTACTACACCTGTTGTATTCAGCATTTCACTGTGAGGTCTACTACACCTGTTGTATTCAGCATTTCACTGTGAGGTCTACTACACCTGTTGTATTCAGCATTTCACTGTGAGGTCTACTACACCTGTTGTATTCAGCATTTCACTGTGAGAACTATTACACCTGTTGTATTCGGCATTTCACTGTGAGGTCTACTACACCTGTTGTATTCGGCATTTCACTGTGATGTCTACTACACCTGTTGTATTCAGCATTTCACTGTGAGGTCTACTACACCTGTTGTATTTAGCATTTCACTGTGATGTCTACTACACCTGTTGTATTCAGCATTTCACTGTGAGGTCTACTACACCTGTTGTATTCAGCATTTCACTGTGAGGTCTACTACACCTGTTGTATTCAGCATTTCACTGTGAGGTCTACTACACCTGTTGTATTCAGCATTTCACTGTGAGGTCTACTACACCTGTTGTATTCAGCATTTCACTGTGAGGTTTACACCTGTTGTATTCAGCATTTCACTCTGAGGTCTACTACACCTGTTGTATTCAGCATTTCACTGTCAGGTCTACTACACCTGTTGTATTCAGCATTTCACTGTAAGGTCTACTACACCTGTTGTATTCAGCATTTCACTGTGAGGTCTACTACACCTGTTGTATTCAGCATTTCACTGTAAAGTCTCCACCTGTTGTATTCAGCATTTCACTGTAAGGTCTACTACACCTGTTGTATTCAGCATTTCACTGTCAGGTCTACTACACCTGTTGTATTCAGTATTTCACTGTCAGGTCTACTACACCTGTTGTATTCAGCATTTCACTGTGAGGTCTACTACACCTGTTGTATTCAGGATTTCGCTGTGAGGTCTACTACACCTGTTGTATTCAGCATTTCACTGTGAGGTCTACTACACCTGTTGTATTCAGCATTTCACTGTAAGGTCTACTACACCTGTTGTATTCAGCATTTCACTGTAAGGTCTACTACACCTGTTGTATTCAGCATCTCACTGTAAGGTCTACTACACCTGTTGTATTCAGCATTTCACTGTAAGGTCTACTACACCTGTTGAATTCAGCATTTCACTGTGAGGTCTATTACACCTGTTGTATTCAGCATTTCACTGTGAGGTCTACTACACCTGTTGTATTCGGCATTTCACTGTGAGGTCTACTACACCTGTTGTATTCGGCATTTCACTGTGAGAACTATTACACCTGTTGTATTCGGCATTTCACTGTGAGGTCTACTACACCTGTTGTATTCGGCATTTCACTGTGAGGTCTACTACACCTGTTGTATTCAGCATTTCACTGTGAGGTCTTCTACACCTGTTGTATTCAGCATTTCACTGTGAGGTCTACTACACCTGTTGTATTCAGCATTTCACTGTGAGGTCTACTATACCTGTTGTATTCAGCATTTCACTGTGAGGTCTACTACACCTGTTGTATTCAGCATTTCACTGTGAGGTCTACCTACACCTGTTGTATTCAGCATTTCACTGTGAGGTCTACCTACACCTGTTGTATTCAGCATTTCACTGTGAGGTCTACCTACACCTGTTGTATTCAGCATTTCACTGTGAGGTCTACTACACCTGTTGTATTTAGCATTTCACTGTGAGGTCTACTACACCTGTTGTATTCAGCATTTCACTGTGAGGTCTACTACACCTGTTGTATTCAGCATTTCACTGTGAGGTCTACTACACCTGTTGTATTCAGCATTTCACTGTAAGGTCTACTACACCTGTTGTATTCAGCATTTCACTGTAAGGTCTACTACACCTGTTGTATTCAGCATTTCACTGTAAGGTCTACTACACCTGTTGTATTCAGCATTTCACTGTAAGGTCTACTACACCTGTTGTATTCAGCATTTCACTGTAAGGTCTACTACACCTGTTGTATTCAGCATTTCACTGTATCAGAAAAATCAGAAAAATCCCTGAGCCAGCTTGTACAGTCCAATCAGAAAAATCATAATGTTCTCTGCCATCCAATGATAACATACTGCAGTACTGTATGTTCTCCGTAGGGGGCGCTTGAGAGTTCTCATACAAATAGCAGTTCAAACAAACACCCACAGAAATACCACCTTTTTAGGACCCTGACAGTTGTACTTGATTTTGCAAGCAGGCATATTAGCATGTCAGTGGTTTTCCTCACGAGGACCATGTTTTTGGACCCAACTTGTCCAAAGGTCCTAATATGGAATGTGTTTATACAAGTGTAAGTCCACACACACTCTCACACACACACACACACACACACACTCTCACACACACTCACACACTCTCACACACACACACACACACTCTCACACACACACACACTCTCACACACTCTCGCACACACACACACACTCTCGCACTCTCACACACACACTCTCGCACACACACACACACACACTCTCACGCACGCACACACGTACGTTCTATTCCTACCAGGTGGTGTAGTTTCCATGCTGTGTGCATGTGTGGACCAGCCCAGCTAGAGGGCCTGGGAATAACCGTACACATGGAAAATACCAGACCACATCTGCCCTGGGACAACCTATTGCTCCCCTAACGTTCCACAGAAAACAACAGAAAACATCTCCACTGGGACAACCTACTGCTTCCAGATTCTTTCCTAAACTTCCAGTGGGGTTTGCTATGAGGTACAGGACTTGGAACGGCACAGCTCTACGAGATCACAACAAGTTGTGATTTGAGGCCTTCCAATGCTTTTACAACAGCGCCATCTACAGACAAGGACGTGTTACTTCGGTGTGTATCAGGACTGATGACTCAAATCAAATCAAACTTTATTTGTCACATGTGCCGAATACAACAGGTGTAGACTTTACCATGAAATGCTTCCTGACAAGCCCTTAACCAACAGTGCAGTTCAAGAAAGAGTTAAGAAAATGTTTACCAAATAAAAGTAACACATTAAAATAACAATAAATGAGGCTATATACAGGGTGTTACGGTACAGAGTCAATGTGGAGGCTATATACAGGGTGTTACGGTACAGAGTCAATGTGGAGGCTATATACAGGGTGTTACGGTACAGAGTCAATGTGGAGGCTATATACAGGGTGTTACGGTACAGAGTCAATGTGGAGGCTATATACAGGGGGTACCGGTACAGAGTCAATGTGGAGACTATATACAGGGGGTACCGGTACAGAGTCAATGTGCGATTGAGATAGCATCATCTGTGGATCGTTATTTATTATATATACATATATATTTTTTTAACCTTTCTTTAATTAGGCAAGTCAGTTAAGAACAAATTCGTATTTACAATGACAGCCTACCAAAAGGCAAAAGGCCTCCTGTGGGGACGGGGGACTGGGATTAAAAATAAAATAAAAATAGAATATAAATAGTAGGACAAAACACACATCTCAACCAGAGAGACAACACAACACTACATAATGAGAGACCTAAGACAACAACATAGCAAGGCAGCAATACATGACAACACAACTTAACAACAACATGGTAACAACACAAAACATGGTAGAAACATTATTGGGCACAGTCAACAGCACAGAGGGCAAGAAGGTAGAGACAACAATACATCAAACAAAGCAGCCACAACTGTCAGTAAGAGTGTCCATGATTGAGTCTTTGAATGAAGAGATTGAGATAAAACTGTCCAGTTTGAGTGTTTGTTGCAGCTCGTTCCAGTCGCTAGCTGCAGCGAACTGAAAAGAGGAGCGACCCAGGGATGTGTGTTGCTTTGGGGGCCTTTAACAGAATGTGACTGGCAGAACGGGTGGAGGATGAGGGCTGCAGTAGATATCTCAGATAGGGGGGAGTGAGGCCTAAGAGGGTTTTATAAATAAGCACCAACCAGTGGGTCTTGCGACGGGTATACAGAGATGACCAGTTTACAGAGGAGTATAGAGTGCAGTGATGTGTCCAGTAAGGAGCATTGGTGGTAAATCTGATGGTCGAATGGTAAAGAACATCGAGCTGCTCGAGAGCACCGTTACCTGCCAATCTATAAATTATGTCTCCGTAATCGAGCATGGGTAGGATGGTCAACTGAATCAGGGTTAGTTTGGCAACTGGGATGAAAGAGGAGCGATTACGATAGAGGAAACCAAGTCTAGATTTAACTTTAGCCTGCAGCTTTGATATGTGCTGAGAGAAGGACAGTGTACTGTCTAGCCATACTCCCAAGTACTTGTATGAGGTGACTACCTCAAGCTCTAAACCCTCAGAGGTAGTAATCACACCCGAGGGGAGAGGGGCATTCTTCTTACCAAACCACATGACCTTTGTTTTGGAGGTGTTCAGAACAAGGTTAAGGGTAGAGAAAGCTTGTTGGACACTAAGAAAGCTTTGTTGTAGAGCGTTTAACACAACATCTGAGGAGGGGCCAGCTGAGTATAAGACTGTATCATCTGCATATAAATGGAGTAGAGAGCTTCCTACTGCCTGAGCTTTGTTGATGATGTAAATTGAGAAGAGCGAGGGGCCTAGGATTGAGCCTTGGGGTACTCCCTTGGTGACAGGCAGTGACTGAGACAGCAGATTTTCTGACATTATACACTGCACTCTTTGAGAGAGGTAGTTAGCAAACCAGGCCAAAGACCCCCTCAAAGACACCAATACTCCTTAGCCGGCCCACTAGAATGGATTGGTATACCGTATCAAAAGCTTTGGCCAAGTCAATAAAGATAGCAGCACAATATTGCTTAGAATCAAGGGCAATGGTGACATCATTGAGGACCTTTAAGGTTGCAGTGACACATCCATAACCTGAGCGGAAACCAGATTGCATACCATAGAGAATACTATAGACATCAAGAAAGCCAGTCAGTTGATTATTATATATTAACCTGAGCGGAAACCAGATTGCATACCATAGAGAATACTATAGACATCAAGAAAGCCAGTCAGTTGATTATTGACAAGTTTTTCCAACACTTTTGATAAACAGGGCAAAATAGAAATAGGTCTATAACAGTTAGGATCAGCTTGATCTCCCCCTTTAAATAAAGGACGAACTCTGGCTGCCTTCCAAGCAATGGGAACCTCGCCAGAGAGGAGAGACAGATTAAAAAGGTTGGAGATAGGCTTGGCGATGATAGGTGCAGCAACCTTAAAGAAGAAAGGGTCTAAACCATCTGACCCAGATAGTTTTTTGGGTTCATGTTTAAGGAGCTCCTTTAGCACATCGGACTCAGTGACTGCCTGCAGGGAGAAACTTTGTAGTGGGGCAGGGGTAAAAGAGGGAGAAGCAGCGGGGATAGTCGCATTAGAAGGGGTGGGAGATGAGGAAATGTTGGACGGGCAAGGAGGCATGGCTGAGTCAAATTGGAATCCTGACTTAATGAAGTGGTGATTAAAGAGCTCAGCCATGTGCTTCTCGTCAGTAACAACCACATGATCAACATTAAGGGACAGCTGTGAGGAGGAGGGTTTATTCTCCAGGTCTTTAACTGTTTTCCAGAACTTCTTGGGGTTAGACCCACAGAGAGAGAACTGCTCCTTAAAGTAACTAACTTTGGCCTTCCGGATAGCTCAGCAGGTCAGACGGCGCTGGTGGTAGATGAATTGTCTCCTTTATGGCTCTAATCTGATAGTGGTAGTCGGGTGGTAGATTTCTCCTTTATGGCTCTAATCTGATAGTGGTAGTGGGGTGGTAGATGTCTATTCTCATTTAGGGCTCTAATCTGATAGTGGTAGATGTCTAGTCTCCCTTATGGCTCTAATCTGATAGTGGTAGTGGGGTGGTAGATTTCTAGTCTCCTTTATGGCTCTAATCTGATAGTGGTAGTGGTTTGGTAGATGTCTAGTCTCCCTTATGGCTCTAATCTGGTAGTGGTAGTGGGGTGATATATGTCTAGTCTCCTTTATTTATCTAATCTGATAGTGGTAGTGGGGTGGTAGATGTCTATTCTCATTTAGGGCTCTAATCTGATAGTGGTAGTGTGGTGGTAGATTTCTAGTCTCCTTTATGGCTCTAATCTGATAGTGGTAGTGGGGTGGTAGATGTCTAGTCTCCCTTCTGGCTCTAATCTGATAGTGGTAGTAGGGTGATATATGTCTAGTCTCCTTTATTTCTCTAATCTGATAGTGGTAGTGTGGTGGTAGATGTCTAGTCTCCTTTATGGCTCTAATCTGATAGTGGTAGTGGGGTAATAGATGTCTAGTCTCCTTTATGGCACTAATCTGATAGTGGTAGATGTCTAGTCTCCCTTATGGCTCTAATCTGATAGTGGTAGTGGGGTGATATATGTCTAGTCTCCTTTATTTCTCTAATCTGATAGTGGTAGTGGGGTGATAGATTTCTACTTTATGGCTCTAATCTGATAGTGGTAGTTGGGTGGTAGATTTCTCCTTTATGGCTCTAATCTGATAGTGGTAGTGGGGTGGTAGATGTCTAGTCTCCTTTATGGCTCTAATCTGATAGTGGTAGTGGGGTGATAGATGTCTAGTCTCCTTTATGGCTCTAATCTGATTGTGGTAGATGTCTAGTCTCCCTTATGGCTCTAAGCTGGTAGTGGTAGTAGGGTGATATATGTCTAGTCTCCTTTATTTCTCTAATCTGATAGTGGTAGTGGGGTGATAGATGTCTAGTCTTCTTTATGGCTCTAATCTGATTGTGGTAGATGTCTAGTCTCCTTTATGGCTCTAATCTGATAGTGGTAGTGGGGTGGTAGATTTCTCCTTTCATGGCTCTAATCTGATAGTGGTAGTTGGGTGGTAAATGTCTAGTCTCCTTTATTTCTCTAATCTGATAGTGGTAGTGGGGTGGTAGATTTCTACTTTATGGCTCTAATCTGATAGTGGTAGTTGGGTGGTAGATGTCTAGTCTCCTTTATTGCTCTAATCTGATATTGGTAGTGGGGTGGTAGATTTCTCCTTTATGGCTCTAATCTGATAGTGATAGATGTCTAGTCTCCCTTGTGGCTCTAATCTGATAGTGGTAGTGGGGTGATATATGTCTAGTCTCCTTTATTTCTCTAATCTGATAGTGGTAGTGGGGTGGTAGATGTCTAGTCTCCTTTATGGCTCTAATCTGATTGTTGTAGTGGGGTGATAGATGTCTAGTCTCCCTTATGGCTCTAATCTGGTATTGGTAGTGGGGTGATAGATGTCTAGTCTCCTTTATGGCTCTAATATGATAGTGGTAGTGGGGTGGTAGATGTCTAGTCTCCTTTATGGCTCTAATATGATAGTGGTAGTGGGGTGATAGATGTCTAGTGTCCTTTATGGCTCTAATCTGATAGTGGTAGTGGGGTGGTAGATGTCTAGTCTCCCTTATTGCTCTAATCTGATAGTGGTAGTGGGGTGATAGATGTCTAGTCTCCCTTATGGCTCTAATCTGATAGTGGTAGTGGGGTGATAGATGTCTAGTCTTCTTTATTTCTCTAATCTGGTAGTGGTAGTGGGGTGATGGATGTCTAGTGTCCTTTATGGCTCTAATCTGATAGTGGTAGTGGGGTGGTAGATGTCTAGTCTCCCTTCTGGCTCTAATCTGATAGTGGTAGTTGGGTGATAGATGTCTAGTCTCCTTTATTTCTCTAATCTGATAGTGGTAGTGGGGTGGTAGATGTCTATTCTCATTTAGGGCTCTAATCTGGTAGTGGTAGATGTCTACTCTCCCTTATGGCTCTAATCTGATAGTGGTAGTGTGGTGGTAGATTTCTAGTCTCCTTTATGGCTCTAATCTGATAGTGGTAGTGGGGTGGTAGATGTCTAGTCTCCCTTATGGCTCTAATCTGGTAATGGTAGTGGGGTGAAAGATGTCTAGTCTCCTTTATTTCTCTAATCTGATAGTGGTAGTGGGGTGGTAGATGTCTAGTCTCCTTTATGGCTCTAATCTGATAGTGGTAGTGAGTGGGGTGATAGATGTCTAGTCTCCTTTATGGGTCTAATCTGATAGTGGTAGATGTATAATCTCCCTTATGGCTCTAATCTGATAGTGGTATTGGGGTGATATATGTCTAGTGTCCTTTATGGCTCTAATCTGATAGTGGTAGTGGGGTGGTAGATGTCTAGTCTCCCTTCTGGCTCTAATCTGATAGTGGTAGTTGGGTGATAGATGTCTAGTCTCCTTTATTTCTCTAATCTGATAGTGGTAGTGGGGTGGTAGATGTCTAGTCTCCTTTATGGCTCTAATCTGATTGTGGTAGACGTCTAGTCTCCTTTATGGCTCTAATCTGATAGTGGTAGTGGGGTGGTAGATTTCTCCTTTATGGCTCTAATCTGATAGTGGTAGATGTCTAGTCTCCCTTGCGGCTCTAATCTGATAGTGGTAGTGGGGTGGTAGATGTCTAGTCTCCTTTATGGCTCTAATCTGATAGTGGTAGTGGGGTGGTAGATGTCTAGTCTCCTTTATGGCTCTAATCTGATTGTTGTAGTGGGGTGATAGATGTCTAGTCTCCTTTATTTCTCTAATCTGATAGTGGTAGTGGGGTGGTAGATGTCTAGTCTCCTTTATGGCTCTAATCTGATTGTTGTAGTGGGGTGATAGATGTCTAGTCTCCCTTATGGCTCTAATCTGGTATTGGTAGTGGGGTGATAGATGTCTAGTCTCCTTTATGGCTCTAATCTGATTGTTGTAGTGGGGTGATAGATGTCTAGTCTCCCTTATGGCTCTAATCTGGTATTGGTAGTGGGGTGATAGATGTCTAGTCTCCTTTATGGCTCTAATATGATAGTGGTAGTGGGGTGGTAGATGTCTAGTCTCCTTTATGGGTCTAATCTGATAGTGGTAGATGTCTAATCTCCCGTATGGCTCTAATCTGATAGTGGTATTGGGGTGATATATGTCTAGTCTCCTTTATTTCTCTAATCTGATAGTGGTAGTGGGGTGATAGATTTCTACTTTATGGCTCTAATCTGATAGTGGTAGTTGGGTGGTAGATTTCTCCTTTATGGCTCTAATCTGATAGAGGTAGTGGGGTGGTAGATGTCTAGTCTCCTTTATGGCTGTAATCTGATAGTGGTAGTGGGGTGATAGATATCTAGTCTCCTTTATGGCTCTAATCTGATTGTGGTAGACGTCTAGTCTCCTTTATGGCTCTAATCTGATAGTGGTAGTGGGGTTTTAGATGTCTATTCTCATTTATGGCTCTAATCTGATAGTGGTAGTTGGGTGGTAAATGTCTAGTCTCCTTTATTTCTCTAATCTGATAGTGGTAGTGGGGTGGTAGATGTCTATTCTCATTTAGGGCTCTAATCTGGTAGTGGTAGATGTCTACTCTCCCTTATGGCTCTAATCTGATAGTGGTAGTGTGGTGGTAGATTTCTAGTCTCCTTTATGGCTCTAATCTGATAGTGGTAGTGGGGTGGTAGATGTCTAGTCTCCCTTCTGGCTCTAATCTGATAGTGGTAGTTGGGTGATAGATGTCTAGTCTCCTTTATTTCTCTAATCTGATAGTGGTAGTGGGGTGGTAGATGTCTAGTCTCCTTTATGGCTCTAATCTGATTGTGGTAGACGTCTAGTCTCCTTTATGGCTCTAATCTGATAGTGGTAGTGGGGTGGTAGATTTCTCCTTTATGGCTCTAATCTGATAGTGGTAGATGTCTAGTCTCCCTTGTGGCTCTAATCTGATAGTGGTAGTGGGGTGATTTATGTCTAGTCTCCTTTATTTCTCTAATCTGATAGTGGTAGTGGGGTGGTAGATGTCTAGTCTCCTTTATGGCTCTAATCTGATTGTTGTAGTGGGGTGATAGATGTCTAGTCTCCCTTATGGCTCTAATCTGGTATTGGTAGTGGGGTGATAGATGTCTAGTCTCCTTTATGGCTCTAATATGATAGTGGTAGTGGGGTGGTAGATGTCTAGTCTCCTTTATGGCTCTAATCTGATAGTGGTAGTGAGTGGGGTGATAGATGTCTAGTCTCCTTTATGGGTCTAATCTGATAGTGGTAGATGTCTAATCTCCCGTATGGCTCTAATCTGATAGTGGTATTGGGGTGATATATGTCTAGTCTCCTTTATTTCTCTGATCTGATAGTGGTAGTGGGGTGATAGATGTCCAGTCTCCTTTATGGCTCTAATCTGATAGTGGTAGTTGGGTGGCAGATTTCTCCTTTATGGCTCTAATCTGATAGAGGTAGTGGGGTGGTAGATATCTAGTCTCCTTTATGGCTCTAATCTGATAGTGGTAGTGGGGTGATAGATGTCCAGTCTCCTTTATGGCTCTAATCTGATTGTGGTAGACGTCTAGTCTCCTTTATGGCTCTAATCTGATAGTGGTAGTTGGGTGATAGATGTCTAGTGTCCTTTATGGCTCTAATCTGATAGTGGTAGTGGGGTTTTAGATGTCTAGTCTCCTTTATTTCTCTAATCTGATAGTGGTAGTGGGGTGGTAGATTTCTACTTTATGGCTCTAATCTGATATTGGTAGATGTCTAGTCTCTCTTATGGCTCTAATCTGATAGTGGTATTGGGGTGGTAGATATCTCCTTTATGGTTCTAATCTGATAGTGGTAGTGGGGTGGTAGATGTCTAGTCTCCTTTATGGCTCTAATCTGATAGTGGTAGTGGGATGATAGATGTCTAGTCTCCTTTATGGCTCTAATCTGATTGTGCTAGATGTCTAGTCTCCTTTATGGCTCTAATCTGATAGTGGTAGTGGGGTGGTAGATTTCTACTTTATGGCTCTAATCTGATAGTTGTAGTTGGGTGGTAGATGTCTAGTCTCCTTTATGGCTCTAATCTGATAGTGGTAGTGGGGTGGTAGATTTCTCCTTTATGGCTCTAATCTGATAGTGGTAGATGTCTAGTCTCCCTTGTGGCTCTAATCTGATAGTGGTATTGGGGTGATATATGTCTAGTCTCCTTTATTTCTCTAATCTGATAGTGGTAGTGGGGTGGTAGATGTCTTGTCTCCTTTATGGCTCTAATCTGATAGTGGTAGATGTCTAGTCTCCCTTATGGCTCTAATCTGATAGTGGTAGTTGGGTGATAGATGTCTAGTCTCCTTTATTTCTCTAATCTGATAGTGGTAGTGGGGTGATAGATGTCTAGTGTCCTTTATGGCTCTAATCTGATAGTGGTAGTGGGGTGATGGATGTCTAGTCTCCTTTATTTCTCTAATCTGATAGTGGTAGTGGGGTGATAGATGTCTAGTGTCCTTTATGGCTCTAATCTGATAGTGGTAGTGGGGTGGTAGATGTCTAGTCTCCCTTCTGACTCTAATCTGATAGTGGTAGTTGGGTGATAGATGTCTAGTCTCCTTTATTTCTCTAATCTGATAGTGGTAGTGGGGTGATAGATGTCTAGTGTCCTTTATGGCTCTAATCTGATAGTGGTAGTGGGGTGATGGATGTCTAGTCTCCTTTATGGCTCTAATCTGATAGTGGTAGTGGGGTTGTAGATGTCTAGTCTCCCTTATGGCTCTAATCTGATAGTGGTAGTGGGGTGGTAGATGTCTAGTCTTCTTTATGGCTCTAATCTGATAGTGGTAGTGGGGTGATAGATGTCTTGTCTCCTTTATGGCTCTAATCTGATAGTGGTAGATGTCTAGTCTCCCTTATGGCTCTAATCTGATAGTGGTAGTTGGGTGATAGATGTCTAGTCTCCTTTATTTCTCTAATCTGATAGTGGTAGTGGGGTGATAGATGTCTAGTGTCCTTTATGGCTCTAATCTGATAGTGGTAGTGGGGTGATGGATGTCTAGTCTCCTTTATTTCTCTAATCTGATAGTGGTAGTGGGGTGATAGATGTCTAGTGTCCTTTATGGCTCTAATCTGATAGTGGTAGTGGGGTGGTAGATGTCTAGTCTCCCTTCTGACTCTAATCTGATAGTGGTAGTTGGGTGATAGATGTCTAGTCTCCTTTATTTCTCTAATCTGATAGTGGTAGTGGGGTGATAGATGTCTAGTGTCCTTTATGGCTCTAATCTGATAGTGGTAGTGGGGTGATGGATGTCTAGTCTCCTTTATGGCTCTAATCTGATAGTGGTAGTGGGGTTGTAGATGTCTAGTCTCCCTTATGGCTCTAATCTGATAGTGGTAGTGGGGTGGTAGATGTCTAGTCTTCTTTATGGCTCTAATCTGATAGTGGTAGTGGGGTGATAGATGTCTAGTCTCCTTTATGGCTCTAATCTGATAGTGGTAGATGTCTAGTCTCTCTTATGGCTCTAATCTGATAGTGGTATTGGGGTGATATATGTCCAGTCTCCTTTATGGCTCTAATCTGATAGTGGTAGTGGGGTGATAGATGTCTAGTGTCCTTTATGGCTCTAATCTGATATTGGTAGTGGGGTTGCAGATGTCTAGTCTCCCTTATTGCTCTAATCTGATAGTGGTAGTGGGGTGATAGATGTCTAGTCTCCCTTATGGCTCTAATCTGATAGTGGTAGTGGGGTGATAGATGTCTAGTCTCCTTTATTTCTCTAATCTGATAGTGGTAGTGGGGTGATAGATGTCTAGTGTCCTTTATGGCTCTAATCTGATAGTGGTAGTGGGGTGGTAGATGTCTAGTCTCCCTTCTGACTCTAATCTGATAGTGGTAGTTGGGTGATAAATGTCTAGTCTCCTTTATTTCTCTAATCTGATAGTGGTAGTGGGGTGATAGATGTCTAGTGTCCTTTATGGCTCTCATCTGATAGTGGTAGTGGGGTGATGGATGTCTAGTCTCCTTTATGGCTCTAATCTGATAGTGGTAGTGGGGTTGTAGATGTCTAGTCTCCCTTATGGCTCTAATCTGATAGTGGTAGTGGGGTGGTAGATGTCTAGTCTCCTTTATGGCTCTAATCTGATAGTGGTAGATGTCTAGTCTCTCTTATGGCTCTAATCTGATAGTGGTATTGGGGTGATATATGTCCAGTCTCCTTTATTTCTCTAATCTGATAGTGGTAGTGGGGTGGTAGATGTCTAGTCTCCTTTATGGCTCTAATCTGATAGTGGTAGTTGGGTGGTAGATGTCTAGTCTCCTTTATGGCTCTAATCTGATAGTGGTAGTGGGGTGGTAGATTTCTCATTATAGCTCTAATCTGATAGTGGTAGTGGGGTGGTAGATTTCTCATTATAGCTCTAATCTGATAGTGGTAGTTGGGTGGTAGATGTCTAGTCTCCTTTATGGCTCTAATCTGATAGTGGTATTGGGGTGGTAGATGTCTATTCTCATTTAGGGCTCTAATCTGATAGTGGTAGATGTCTAGTCTCCCCTATGGCTCTAATCTGATAGTGGTAGTGGGGTGGTAGATTTCTAGTCTCCTTTATGGCTCTAATCTGATAGTGGTAGTGGGGTGATAGATGTCTAGTCTCCCTTATGGCTCTAATCTGGTATTGGTAGTGGGGTGATAGATTTATACTTTATGGCTTTAATCTGATAGTGGTAGTGGGGTAGTAGATGTCTAGTCTCCTTTATTTCTCTAATCTGATAGTGGTAGTGGGGTGGTAGATGTCTATTCTCATTTAGGGCTCTAATCTGATAGTGGTAGATGTCTAGTCTCCCTTATGGCTCTAATCTGATAGTGGTAGTGGGGTGGTCGATGTCTAGTCTCCCGTATGGCTCTAATCTGGTAGTGGTAGTGGGGTGGTTGATGTCTAGTCTCCCTTATGGCTCTAATCTAATAGTGGTGGTAGGGTGATAGATGTCTAGTCTACTTTATGGCTCTAATCTGATAGTGGTAGTTGGGTGATAGATGTCTAGTCTCCTTTATTTCTCTAATCTGATAGTGGTAGTGGGGTGATAGATGTCTAGTGTCCTTTATGGCTCTAATCTGATAGTGGTAGTGGGGTGATGGATGTCTAGTCTCCTTTATGGCTCTAATCTGATAGTGGTAGTGGGGTTGTAGATGTCTAGTCTCCCTTATGGCTCTAATCTGATAGTGGTATTGGGGTGATATATGTCTAGTCTCCTTTATTTCTCTAATCTGATAGTGGTAGTGGGGTGATAGATTTCTCCTTTATGGCTCTAATCTGATAGAGGTAGTGGGGTGGTAGATGTCTAGTTTCCTTTATGGCTCTAATCTGATAGTGGTAGTGGGGTGATAGATTTCTCCTTTAGGGCTCTAATCTGATATAGGTAGATGTCTAGTCTCTCTTATGGCTCTAATCTGATAGTGGTATTGGGGTGATATATGTCTAGTCTCCTTTATTTCTTTAATCTGATAGTGGTAGTGGGGTGGTAGATGTCTAGTCTCCTTTATGGCTCTAATCTGATAGTGGTAGATGTCTAGTCTCCCTTGTGGCTCTAATCTGATATTGGTAGTGGGGTGATATATGTCTAGTCTCCTTTATTTCTCTAATCTGATAGTGGTAGTGGGGTGGTAGATGTCTATTCTCCTTTATGGCTCTAATCTGATTGTTGTAGTGGGGTGATAGATGTCTAGTCTCCCATATGGCTCTAATCTGGTATTGGTAGTGGGGTGATAGATGTCTAGTCTCCTTTATGGCTCTAATATGATAGTGGTAGTGGGGTGGTAGATGTCTTGTCTCCTTTATGGCTCTAATCTGATAGTGGTAGATGTCTAGTCTCCCTTATGGCTCTAATCTGATAGTGGTATTGGGGTGACATATGTCTAGTCTCCTTTATTTCTCTAATCTGATAGTGGTAGTGGGGTGGTAGATGTCTAGTCTCCTTTATGGCTCTAATCTGATAGTGGTAGTGGGGTGATAGATGTCTAGTGTCCTTTATGGCTCTAATCTGATATTGGTATTGGGGTGGCAGATGTCTAGTCTCCCTTATTGCTCTAATCTGATAGTGGTAGTGGGGTGATAGATGTCTAGTCTCCCTTATGGCTCTAATCTGATAGTGGTAGTTGGGTGATAGATGTCTAGTCTCCTTTATTTCTCTAATCTGATAGTGGTATTGGGGTGATAGATGTCTAGTGTCCTTTATGGCTCTAATCTGATAGTGGTAGTGGGGTGATAGATGTCTAGTCTCCCTTATGGCTCTAATCTGATAGTGGTAGTTGGGTGATAGATGTCTAGTCTCCTTTATTTCTCTAATCTGATAGTGGTATTGGGGTGATAGATGTCTAGTGTCCTTTATGGCTCTAATCTGATAGTGGTAGTGGGGTGATGGATGTCTAGTCTCCTTTATGGCTCTAATCTGATAGTGGTAGTGGGGTTGTAGATGTCTAGTCTCCCTTATGGCTCTAATCTGATAGTGGTAGTGGGGTGGTAGATGTCTAGTCTCCTTTATGGCTCTAATCTGATAGTGGTTGTCAAGTTGTCTAGGTGTTATAATTATTTTCAGCTCTGCCCAAACTTGAAAACGGCTTGCTCAACCCGTGAAGGATGCAAAGGGACAACTCAATTCCTTTCCAGTGTTTTATTATGGTTTTGATGCCATTTGTTGAATATGTTGAAATAGTTGATTTGTTGAATAGAGTAGTTGAATCACAGAGGAAAAGGGAATAGGAATAGCACTAGCAATAGGAATAGCACTAGCACTAGGAATAGCACTAGGAATAGGTTGATAACCTTAAACAAACAGAGAATAAACATGCATTATTTTACACTAAACAATGCATGACACAGCAACAAAGCATGGCTTTGAATAAAGTAAACGTTTAAACAATTTAATCTAGCACTTCTAGCAATTACTTCTGAGGTCAGAAAATATCCACAACAAAAGTCAAAATTCCTACCAGAGTTAAACATGTAAATTGTGCTAAGCACTGGATGCAACATAATAAATAATTCCAAACATTACATACCAGTTGCGTCTTTAGGGTTGAACAATGAGCTGTGTGTATGTTGAGGACCAAACATTTTATACCCATGCTTATCTGACAGGTGCGCATGAAAAAGTAGTCCCTCCAGAAATCCTGGCTCAATTTTTTAGTTCCACCTGTGTTTTTTGGGTTATCTGCCCTCTTGAGGCCTGGAGGTCTTTAAAGGAAGAGCTGCCATTGTGCTCATGTTTTGAGTGTTCTGTTTTGACGCAACACCTCCCACTTGACCTCCTGGTTCTTGAACCGAAGGAGGTCACACGAACCTCTGTGTTGGGCATGTTCGATTTCAGCTATCAGGCTCTTCCTTCTTCAACAGGAAGTATAACAATGATGCGTCTGACATCCCTATGAAGAACTGTAGCAGGTATTTTAGTTGAGAGTGTCTTTGACTTCTCTTGAGCAGGCTTCACAGTTGAGACTGGGTAGCTGGGAAAAGTTCTGACATGCACATCTCTGACGATGCCCTTCTTGTCAATGTTGACACTGATGACTCTGGCTAGTTTGTAGTGACCCCTCCAGGCATTTTGGTCAGCCAGCCAGACAACATCTCCAACAGCCACATTCCTATGTGTTGTGTGCCATTTACTCCTCACGAATAGATTGGGCCCAGCTAACTGACTCCACTTCCTCCAGAACCGGTCAACTTCTGTTTGGATAGCTCTCAATCTTTTGTATGGGTAGCTTTCAAAATCAAAGCATCCAAGATCTCCTCTGGGTCCAATCCGTCCAAGCAGAAGGGAATTTGGGCTGATGTATTCTATGCAGTCCTCCCGGCTTTGAGTTCTTGCATCTATGGGCCTTTCATTGGCAAGGTTAGCAGCCGTGTAGAGAAATGTTTGAAACTCACTCCATGTGAAGAGTCCTTCTCCTCCCAGGTTGTGCAAAGCCCGCTTCACAGTACGAACAGCTGCTTCTGCAGCTCCATTCCTGTGAGGGGAGTCTGCTGGGTGGATTTTCCAGCTCCATTCTGTCCCATGCTTGGAAGCTTCATTTTCAAGCTCAGATTTACCTAGTTGATCCAAGAAGATGTAGAGTTCTTTGAGGGCAGGTCTGGCACCCACAAAGTTCTTTCCAGGATCTGACCACAATTTCTTTGGGTGCCCTCTCAGTGCCGTGAATCTTTGGTAAGCCAGTAGGAAGCCTTCCGTCGACTGGTCACTGACAACATCTGTGTGTATAGCTCTGGATACCATGCAACAGAAGACAATACCCCACACCTTGAGCTTGGTTTTCTTTTTCACCTCGTCCTTGACTTCATACGGTCCAAATAAGTCCACTGTTGTGTACTCAAATGGTCTGGCTGGTGTTATCCGCTCGGATGGAAGGTCACTCATGATCTGTTGGCACTTTCTGGCCCTGGCCTTTCTGCACACCACACAATTGTCAACTCTCTTTTTAGCCAGCTTCCGGCCTTTTATCACCCAGGCTTTCTTCCTCATCCGGAGGAGTGTGCCTGCTATTTCTTCATGATTTGCACCATGGGCCTCTTGAGCTAGGAGAGTGGATATCCATGCCTCATATGGTAGAATTGGTACGGCAGTTTCGTCCTCATCAAAGATCTGGAACCTTCCTCCACAAACTAAGAGCCCAGTCTCTTTATCTCTGTAAACAGCGAGTCTGTTGAGAGTGGTATCTTGAAAGGTTATACCTTCTTGAGCTGCAAGGAACAAGTCTCTTAGTGCATCCTCACACTCCGACAGTGAGTACAGCTTGTTTGGCTCTGTACCTCCAGTTTGTTGAAAGAGCGTCCTCCCACTTTGGTTTATCTGAGGCTGAATTCTTGGTCAATATTTCTTTCCATCTCGTTGCGGCTCTCCAAACCCAGGCAATGACTCGGATCAGCCTGGTCAGATTGCTGAATTTCCTGATGTCAATCAGTTTTGTTACCGCAGAGCCGGCTGGTGATCTTCGGATCCGAGTCTTAGGTTCATCTGATTTATTTTGCTGTGTATCACTCTGGTTTCTCTTGACCTGCGCTCTGGTCAGTGCTGCTGAGAAAGCTTTCCTTCGAAGTTTGTTTATACCTTCCTTGCCATACGCAGCGATTTCTTTGGCTGACTTATGTGGCCACTCTTTCACAGGTTTCCTCAGGAATGCTGGTCCATCCTGCCACATGGAATCTTCCTGGAGGTCTTCTGGGGCTGCCCCTCTTGTTATGATGTCAGCACTGTTCAGGCTTCCTGGGATCCACCACCAGTCTTCTATGGATGTGGATTTCTGGATCTCTCCAACTCTATTTGCAAAGAAAGTTTGATATCCATAGCTGTCTCTCTGGATTGCTCCCAACACAGTTTGACTGTCCAGTAGATGGAGCCATCGTTCAATTTCTATTCGACTATGCTTTTCAACGTACTTTCGAAGTCGTGCTGCATAGACAGCACCGCAGATTTCAGCTTTTACTGGTTCTCCCTTTTGGTCCAATGGTGTGAGCTTTGCTTTGGATTCAACCAGTCTGACTTTGATGCCTTGCTGGGTCTCCCATCTTAAGTACACTACGGCTCCATAGCTCTTGTCACTTCCATCAGAGAATGTTATTCCCCATGGTTTTCCAATCCAGTTGGCTGGTGTGAGGCTTCTGTGAAAGGTGATTTGGCCAAGACGTGTGTATTCCTCAAAGAATTGGATGGCTTCTTCCCTCAAATTTTCAGACAAAGGTTTGTCCCAAGTGTCTCGGTTCAGAGTTTTGCCTCCAGCTTCCTGAAACGCCTTTCTGACAAGAATGGCTCCCTTTTGTTTGGCAGGTGTGACGAGGCCTATTGGGTCATACAGGCTAGCTACCTGGCTCAGCAGTTCTCTTCTCGTCAGTGGGTTTGGAGTTTTCCCTCTCACCTCTTCATCAAGGAGATTTTGGCCGACTCTCATTTTCCCTTTCCTCTTTGAGAAATTGATTGAAGTCATGAGGTACAGTCTATCCTCCTCAACAAGGTATCCAACTCCAAGGGCCTTATTGTCTCCTTCCCTCATTTGGTTTGGGAGAATGAGTGCTGTGCTTGACTGCGCTCCTTGTTCTTCTGGTACGATCTCCTGCCTCCCACTTTGATCTGACCGGACCCAGGGCTTGAGGACGAAGCCGCCTGCCTTCAGGATCTCTTCAACACTTTTGGTGTTCTGGTCCAGCTTTTGCAAGTCATTATGGGAAGTCAGGATGTCATCGACATAGGTATCCTCTTCAAGGATCCTACGTTCCTCCTCCAGGTGAGCAAACATGGGCAGTTTGCTTGTCTCTCTCATAGCCAATTGCGCAATGCACCCTGCTGGTCGATCGCCAATGTTGACTCTGGTGATCGCATACTCTTCAATCTCTTCCTCCTCAGTGTCTCTCCAGAGAAATCTGTGGAGGTGCATCTCCAGGTCTTCCAACCACACAGAATTGTACATTTTCTTAATGTCGCCGAGGACAGCATTGACGCCTCTCCTGAACCTGAGTAGTACTGCTCGGATGGGATTGAGGACATCAGGCCCTTTCAGCAGAAGGTCATTCATGCTGACCCCTCTAAACTTCTGGCTGCTGTTCCATACCAGTCTCACAGGTGTTGTGAGAGAGTGCGGGTTTGCTGCCACCAAGTGGCTGACATACCATACTGGCCCCTTCCAGCTGGCAATGAGCTCTTTGGTGAGTTTCTTCGCTGCTCTTCTCTCGACCATTTCATGGACTTGAGCTGTGTATGCTATTCTCCACTCTGGCTCTTTTTTGAGTTGCTTTTCTGTTCTCAAGAAGGTGGCTTCCACCCCAATCCTGTTGTCAGGAAGGGAACTTGGATCTTGAATCCAGGGGTATTTTGTGTCCCAGTGGGGTTCATCACTGTGAGCATCTGCTTTGATGTAGGTGAGGCCTTTCCTTATGATCTCCAGCTCTCTTTCCTCACTCAGAGTCATTTCTTTGCCTCCTGGTTGACAGTTGCCGCACCGGCATCCTCCACACTTTGGGTCGCAAGCTGCTCCAATGCTGTCCCACTTCCACCAATCCAAGAACTCTCTGTGAGCAACTGTTCCTTTGGTTTCAGCTGTGAACAGCTTAGCTATCTCTTGATACTTGACAGCAGTTGCTTTCATGGATCGAGCAAAGTGTGTTTCAGACCTGTGTGCGGCTATATCCACTTCTTCAAACAGATCTGGATGTGCTCCACCAACAGTCTTTCCTAGCGGGCCTTCCCACAAGACAAGGTCTCCAATCACCTTCACTCTTTGCGGAGCAAGTCTTCCTTCGCGGTGGCTTATCAGTAGCTCAATACTCTCTGGTCTACTCAGATCTCCTAGATTGACTTCTGGGAAGAACTTCTTGAGTTGCTCAGGTTTGATGACTCTGTGGACGTTGGCAATTTCATTCAAACCATAGCAGATAAGCTCATGAGCTCTTTCCGTGCCTATGGGCGTTTTGACCCTCACTCTGAGGAGATATCTTCTGGTTCTAACCTTCATGGCCATTCCTCCGACTCCATGAACGACTAAAGTGATGTTTTCACTTCGAAGATTTAATCTTCTGGCAGCTCTGTGAGTGATGTAGTTTGTGTCCGATGCCAAGTCGATCAGGGTTCCAATTCTTTGTCCTGCATTGGCAGTTACCTTGAGCAGCATTAGAATAACTGGCAATTCTTCTACTGCACTTGACTCAGTCACTCCCAGCTGATTATTTTTGACACAGTTTGTTTTCGCAGTGGCGTTGGTGAATGCTTTCTTGAATTTCTCTGCCATCTCTGGGGAGAGCTTAGATACCAATTCCTCCTGCTCCTCTGTAAGCGTATACCTTCTCACATTGGATTGTCTTTTGTCTGAGTCACTTCTCTTGAAATCTCCCTTCAGACAAAGAAAGAAATGATGGTCTTTCTTACAGTCTCTTTTCCTGCACAGGTAAGTGTCTTTGCATTCATCATCTTCTCCATGACAGACCAAGCACCTCTTGCAGGCCCCCAGCTTTTCTACAGCATCCAACTTTTCCACCGGCTTCAGTTCTTTGAAACGCTTGCAAAAGAAGATCTTTTCTCTATGCTTTTCATCTCCACAGACAACACAGCCGCCTTTCCTTGTGGAACGTGTGGACGCATATCTTCTCTCCACACAAGCATATTTATTTTCTGGCTTTTCACTCACTCCCAGCTGCTCTAATTTTTCAAGAATTTCCTCCTGTGTTTTCAGGAATTTAAGAAGGTTTTCAAAGTGATTGTCCGGCGTGACATTATTCCTCGGGTTAACCATGAAGACAAGCCAATCCCGCTTGATGTTGTCAGGTAACTTGCTTTCTATGGATCTAATCACTAGAGGGTTGTTGATGGCTCCTGTGCCTCCAAGCTCTGTGAGATCATCCAGTGCCTTCTCTATAGTTTGGATCATGTCGATAACTTTCCTTGGCTGATTTGCTCTTAAAGCAGGAATTTTCTCCAGATCCTCAATTATCTCCAAGGCAATTGTAGACTTGTTTCCATACCTGTTCTCAAGCACCCGGAACATGTCCTCAGCAGTATTGTACGTAGACAAACGGAGGTCTCTGCACATTCTCTCATCTACACTGTCAATGAGTTGGATTTTCTTTACTTCGACTGAGCCTGTTGGTTCCCCCTGCTTCTGTAGACTCTCCCAGTCTCTCCTCCATCGATGGAAATTCCTTTTATACCCACTGAACCTGGGTAAACAGGTTGGTTTTATTCTCAGTGTCGGATGTGGAGCTGGCATGGGCATCTGCAGCACTTTCCCTCTGTCTTTATCCTCTTCTGCAATTCTTTGCGCTGTGAGAAATCCTGCCCTCCTTGCTTCAAGGTTGTTTCTGAATGCTCTCAGATTCTTTACTCTGGCTTCCAGCCGTTCTTTTTCCGCTACTGGAATCCACATCTCCCACTCTGCTAGGCTTGTGATTGCATCTCGGACTTGTGCCTTCGCACCATCCCACCGTAGCTCGAAGCCATCTCTATTTACAGCCATAACAGGTATTTGAGCAACTCCATCACAGGCGGTCTCAGCTTCTTTGATTGCAGACTCCACCTCATCCTCCCCGTATCTAGGCCATAGGTTGGACTGGATCATCCCCCTGACCTCATCCAATCGTACTTCGCATTCTTGGAATGTCTTCTCAAGTTCAGTCTGCTGCTGCTTGCTCAGGTCAGCTTCTTCACCCTCATCGGTTTCAGCTTCAATGTCTGCCAGAAGTCCAGCCCTGTATTCATCATTTGTCTCACTGACCTTCCTTGCCTCCGACGTGAGCTTCTTGAACTCCTCTCGCAGTTCGCTCTTAGTCATGTGTTTTGCACCTCTGCTAAGGAAGTTTGCTTGCTTGGTAAAAGCACTCTTAGCCAAAGTTCTTTCTTGCTTCAGCTCCTTCACTGTTTTCCCAAGAGTTTCCTCCGCCATTTTGAGATGTAAGCCAATACTCCTCTCTGCGACGACAGCTTTCCTGACTTCAGGCCGTTAATCCTTTTGTCTTCACTGCCACGCTGGTTATCAACTGTCAAGTTGTCTAGGTGTTATAATTATTTTCAGCTCTGCCCAAACTTGAAAACGGCTTGCTCAACCCGTGAAGGATGCAAAGGGACAACTCAATTCCTTTCCAGTGTTTTATTATGGTTTTGATGCCATTTGTTGAATATGTTGAAATAGTTGATTTGTTGAATAGAGTAGTTGAATCACAGAGGAATAGGGAATAGGAATAGCAATAGCAATAGGAATAGCACTAGCACTAGGAATAGGTTGATAACCTTAAACAAACAGAGAATAAACATGCATTATTTTACACTAAACAATGCATGACACAGCAACAAAGCATGGCTTTGAATAAAGTAAACGTTTAAACAATTTAATCTAGCACTTCTAGCAATTACTTCTGCAGTCAGAAAATATCCACACCAAAAGTCAACACTCCTACCAGAGTTAAACATGTAAATTGTGCTAAGCACTGGATGCAACATAATAAATAATTCCAAACATTACATACCAGTTGCGTCTTTAGGGTTGAACAATGAGCTGTGTGTATGTTGAGGACCGAACATTTTATACCCATGCTTATCTGACAGGTGCGCATGTAAAAGTAGTCCCTCCAGAAATCCTGGCTCAATTTTTTAGTTCCACCCGTGTTTTTTGGGTTATCTGCCCTCTTGAGGCCTGGAGGTCTTTAAAGGAAGAGCTGCCATTGTGCTCATGTTTTGAGTGTTCTGTTTTGACGCAACAGTGGTAGTCGGGTTTTAGATGTCTATTCTCCTTTATGGCTCTAATCTGATAGTGGTAGTGGGGTGATAGATGTCTAGTCTCCTTTATGGCTCTAATCTGATAGTGGCAGTGGGTTGATAGATGTCTAGTCTCATTTATGGCTAATCTGATAGTGGTAGTAGGGTGGTAGATGTCTAGTCTCCTTTATAGCTCTAATCTGATAGTGGTAGTGGGGTTTTAGATATCTATTCTCCTTTATGGCTCTAATCTGATAGTGGTAGTGGGGTGATGGATGTCTAGTCTCCTTTATGGCTCTAATCTGATAGTGGCAGTGGGTTGATAGATGTCTAGTCTCCTTTATGGCTCTAATCTGATAGTGGTAGTGGGGTGGTAGATGTCTAGTCTCCTTTATGGCTCTCATCTGATAGTAGTAGTGGGGTGGAAGATGTCTAGTCTCCCGTATGGCTCTAATCTGGTAGTGGTAGTGGGGTGGTAGATGTCTAGTCTCCCTTATGGCTCTAATCTAATAGTGGTGGTAGGGTGATAGATGTCTAGTCTCCTTTATGGCTCTAATCTGATAGTGGCAGTGGGTTGATAGATATCTAGTCTTCTTTATGGCACCTAATCTGATAATGGTAGTGGGGTTGTAGATGTCTAGTCTCCTTTATGGCTCTAATCTGATAGTGGTAGATGTCTAGTCTCCTTTATGGCTCTAATCTGATAGTGGTATTGGGGTGGTAGATGTCTAGTCTCATTTATGGCTCTAATCAGATAGTGGTAGTGGGGTGGTAGATGTCTAGTCTCATTTATGGCTCTAATCTGATAGTGGTAGTGGGGTGGTAGATGTCTAGTCTCATTTATGGCTCTAATCTGATAGTGGTAGTGGGGTTTTAGATGTCTATTCTCCTTTATGGCTCTAATCTGATAGTGGTAGTGGGGGGGTCGATGTCTAGTCTCCTTTATGGCTCTAATCTGGTATTGGTAGTGGGGTGGTAGATGTCTAGTCTTCCTTATGGCTCTAATCTGATAGTGGTAGGGGGGTTTTAGATGTCTATTCTCCTTTATGGCTCTAATCTGGTAGTGGTAGTGGGGTGGTAGATGTCTAGTCTCCCTTATGGCTCTAATCTAATAGTGGTGGTAGGGTGATAGATGTCTAGTCTACTTTATGGCTCTAATCTGATAGTGGTAGATGTATAGTCTCCTTTATGGCTCTAATCTGATAGTGGTATTGGGGTGGTAGATGTCTAGTCTCATTTATGGCTAATCTGATACTGGTAGTGGGGTGGTAGATGTCTAGTCTTCCTTATGGCTCTAATCTGATAGTGGTAGTGGGGTTTTAGATGTCTATTCTCCTTTATGGCTCTAATCTGATAGTGGCAGTGGGTTGATAGATGTCTAGTCTCCCTTATGGCTCTAATCTGATAGTGGTAGGGGGGTTGTAGGTGTCTAGTCTCCTTTATGGCTCTAATCTGATAGTGGTAGTCGGGTTTTAGATGTCTATTCTCCTTTATGGCACTAATCTGATAGTGGTAGTGGGGTGATAGATGTCTAGTCTCCTTTATGGCTCTAATCTGATAGTGGCAGATGTATAGTCTCCTTTATGGCTCTAATATGATAGTGGTATTGGGGTGGTAGATGTCTAGTCTCATTTATGGCTCTAATCTGATAGTGGTAGTGGGGTGATAGATGTCTAGTCTCCTTTATGGCTCTAATCTGATAGTGGCAGTGGGTTGATAGATATCTAGTCTCCTTTATGGCTCTAATCTGATAGTGGTAGGGGGGTTGTAGATGTCTATTCTCCTTTATGGCTCTAATCTGATAGTGGTAGTGGGTTGATAGATATCTAGTCTCCTTTATGGCTCTAATCTGATAGTGGTAGTGGGGTGGTAGATGTCTACTCTCCTTTATGGCTCTAATCTGATAGCGGTAGATGTCTAGTCTCCTTTATGGCTCTAATCTGATAGTGGTATTGGGGTGGTAGATGTCTAGTCTCATTTATGGCTCTAATCTGATAGTGGTAGTGGGGTGGTAGATGTCTAGTCTCATTTATGGCTCTAATCTGATAGTGGTAGTGTGGTGGTAGATGTCTAGTCTTCCTTATGGCTCTAATCTGATAGTGGTAGGGGGGTTGTAGATGTCTAGTCTTCTTTATGGCTCTAATCTAATAGTGGTAGTGGGGTTTTAGATGTCTATTCTCCTTTATGGCTCTAATCTGATAGTGGTAGTGGGGTGATAGATGTCTAGTCTCCTTTATGGCTCTAATCTGATAGTGGTAGTGGGGTGGTAGATGTCTAGTCTCCTTTATGGCTCTAATCTGATAGTGGTAGTGGGGTGGTCGATGTCTAGTCTCCTTTATGGCTCTCATCTGATAGTAGTAGTGGGGTGGTAGATGTCTAGTCTCCAGTATGGCTCTAATCTGGTAGTGGTAGTGGGGTGGTAGATGTCTAGTCTCCCTTATGGCTCTAATCTGATAGTGGTAGCAGGGCGATAGATGTCTAGTCTACTTTATGGCTCTAATCTGATAGTGGTAGTGGGGTGGTAGATGTCTAGTCTCCTTTATGGCTCTAATCTGATAGTGGTAGATGTCTAGTCTTCTTTATGGCTCTAATCTGATAGTGGTAGTGGGGTGGTAGATGTCTAGTCTCCTTTATGGCTCTAATCTGATAGTGGTAGGTGTCTAGTCTCCTTTATGGCTCTAATCTGATAGTGGTAGTGGGGTTTTAGATGTCTAGTCTCCCTTATGGCTCTAATCTGATATTGGTAGGGAGGTTGTAGATGTCTAGTCTCCTTTATGGCTCTAATCTGATAGTGGTTGTGGGGTTTTAGATGTCTATTCTCCTTTATGGCTCTAATCTGATAGTGGTAGTGGGTTGATAGATATCTAGTCTCCTTTATGGCTCTAATCTGATAGTGGTAGTGGGGTTGTAGATGTCTAGTCTCCTTTATGGCTCTAATCTGATAGTGGTAGTGGGGTTTTAGATGTCTATTCTCCTTTATGGCTCTAATCTGATAGTGGTTGTGGGGTGACAGATGTCTAGTCTCCTTTATGGCTCTAATGTGATAGTGGCAGTGGGTTGATAGATATCTAGTCTCCTTTATGGCTCTAATCTGATAGTGGTAGTGGGGTTGTAGATGTCTAGTCTCCTTTATAGCTCTAATCTGATAGTGGTAGTGGGGTGGTAGATGTCTAGTCTCCTTTATGGCTCTAATCTGATAGTGGTAGTGGGGTGGTAGATGTCTAGTCTCCTTTATGGCTCTAATCTGATAGTGGTAGATGTCTAGTCTTCTTTATGGCTCTAATCTGATAGTGGTAGTGGGGTGGTAGATGTCTAGTCTCCTTTATGGCTCTAATCTGATAGTGGTAGGTGTCTAGTCTCCTTTATGGCTCTAATCTGATAGTGGTAGTGGGGTTTTAGATGTCTAGTCTCCCTTATGGCTCTAATCTGATATTGGTAGGGAGGTTGTAGATGTCTAGTCTCCTTTATGGCTCTAATCTGATAGTGGTTGTGGGGTTTTAGATGTCTATTCTCCTTTATGGCTCTAATCTGATAGTGGTAGTGGGTTGATAGATATCTAGTCTCCTTTATGGCTCTAATCTGATAGTGGTAGTGGGGTTGTAGATGTCTAGTCTCCTTTATGGCTCTAATCTGATAGTGGTAGTGGGGTTTTAGATGTCTATTCTCCTTTATGGCTCTAATCTGATAGTGGTTGTGGGGTGACAGATGTCTAGTCTCCTTTATGGCTCTAATGTGATAGTGGCAGTGGGTTGATAGATATCTAGTCTCCTTTATGGCTCTAATCTGATAGTGGTAGTGGGGTTGTAGATGTCTAGTCTCCTTTATAGCTCTAATCTGATAGTGGTAGTGGGGTGGTAGATGTCTAGTCTCCTTTATGGCTCTAATCTGAAATTGGTAGATGTATAGTATCCTTTATGGCTCTAATCTGATAGTGGTATTGGGGTGGTAGATGTCTAGTCTCATTTATGGCTAATCTGATAGTGGTAGTGGGGTGGTAGATTTCTAGTCTTCCTTATGGCTCTAATCTGATAGTGGTATTGGGGTGGTAGATGTCTAGACTCATTTATGGCTCTAATCTGATAGTGGTAGTGGGGTGATAGATGTCAAGTCTCCTTTATGGCTCTAATCTGATAGTGGCAGTGGGTTGATAGATGTCTAGTCTCCTTTATGGCTAATCTGATAGTGGTAGTAGGGTGGTAGATGTCTAGTCTCCTTTATAGCTCTAATCTGATAGTGGTAGTGGGGTTTTAGATATCTATTCTCCTTTATGGCTCTAATCTGATAGTGGTAGTGGGGTGATGGATGCCTAGTCTCCTTTATGGCTCTCATCTGATAGTAGTAGTGGGGTGGTAGATGTCTAGTCTCCCTTATGGCTCTAATCTAATAGTGGTGGTAGGGTGATAGATGTCTAGTCTCCTTTATGGCTCTAATCTGATAGTGGCAGTGGGTTGATAGATATCTAGTCTCCTTTATGGCACCTAATCTGATAGTGGTAGTGGGGTTGTAGATGTCTAGTCTCCTTTATGTCTCTAATCTGATAGTGGTAGATGTCTAGTCTCCTTTATGGCTCTAATCTGATAGTGGTATTGGGGTGGTAGATGTCTAGTCTCATTTATGGCTCTAATCAGATAGTGGTAGTGGGGTGGTAGATGTCTAGTCTCAATTATGGCTCTAATCTGATAGTGGTAGGGGGGTTGTAGATGTCTAGTCTCCTTTATGGCTCAAATCTGATAGTGGTAGTGGGGTGGTAGATGTCTAGTCTCATTTACGGCTCTAATCTGATAGTGGTAGTGGGGTTTTAGATGTCTATTCTCCTTTATGGCTCTAATCTGATAGTGGTAGTGGGGTGATAGATGTCTAGTCTCCTTTATGGCTCTAATCTGATAGTGGCAGTGGGTTGATAGATATCTAGTCTCCTTTATGGCTCTAATCTGATAGTGGTAGTGGGGTGGTAGATGTCTAGTCTCCTTTATGGCTCTAATCTGATAGTGGTAGATGTCTAGTCTCCTTTATGGCTCTAATCTGATAGTGGTATTGGGGTGGTAGATGTCTAGTCTCCTTTATGGCTAATCTGATAGTGGTAGTGGGGTGGTAGATGTCTAGTATTCCTTATGGCTCTAATCTGATAGTGGTAGTGGGGTGATAGATGTCTAGTCTCCTTTATGGCTCTAATCTGATAGTGGTAGTGGGGTGGTAGATGTCTAGTCTCCTTTATGGCTCTAATCTGATAGTGGTAGTGGGGTTGTAGATGTCTAGTCTCATTTATGGCTAATCTGATAGTGGTAGTAGGGTGGTAGATGTCTAGTCTCCTTTATGGCTCTAATCTGATAGTGGTAGTGGGGTTTTAGATGTCTATTCTCCTTTATGGCTCTAATCTGATAGTGGTAGAGGGGTGGTAGATGTCTAGTCTCCTTTATGGCTCTAATCTGATAGTGGTAGTGGGGTGGTCGATGTCTAGTCTCCTTTATGGCTCTCATCTGATAGTAGTAGTGGGGTGGTAGATGTCTAGTCTCCCGTATGGCTCTAATCTGGTAGTGGTAGTGGGGTGGTAGATGTCTAGTCTCACTTATGGCTCTAATCTAATAGTGGTGGTAGGGTGATAGATGTCTAGTCTCCTTTATGGCTCTAATCTGATAGTGGTAGTGGGGTGGTAGATGTCTAGACTCCTTTATGGCTCTAATCTGATAGTTGTATTGGGGTGGTAGATGTCTAGTCTCATTTATGGCTCTAATCTGATAGTGGTAGTAGGTGGTAGATGTCTAGTCTCCCTATGGCTCTAATCTGATATTGGTAGGGAGGTTGTAGATGTCTAGTCTCCTTTATGGCTCTAATCTGATAGTGGTAGTGGGGTTTTAGATGTCTAGTCTCCTTTATGGCTCTAATCTGATAGTGGTAGTGGGGTGATAGATGTCTAGTCTCCTTTATGGCTCTAATCTGATAGTGGCAGTGGGTTGATAGATATCTAGTCTCCTTTATGGCTCTAATCTGATAGTGGTAGTGGGGTTGTAGATGTCTAGTCTCCTTTATGGCTCTAATCTGATAGTGGTAGTGGGGTGGTAGATGTCTAGTCTCCTTTATGGCTCTAATCTGATAGTGGTAGATGTATAGTCTCCTTTATGGCTCTAATCTGATAGTGGTATTGGGGTGGTAGATGTCTAGTCTCATTTATGGCTAATCTGATAGTGGTAGTGGGGTGGTAGATGTCTAGTCTCATTTATGGCTCTAATCTTATAGTGTTAGTGGGGTGGTAGATGTCTAGTCTTCCTTATGGCTCTAACCTGATAGTGGTAGTGGGGTGGTAGATGTCTATTCTCCTTTATGGCTCTAATCTGATAGTGGTAGTGGGGTGGTCAATGTCTGGTCTCCTTTATGGCTCTCATCTGATAGTAGGAGTGGGGTGGTAGATGTCTAGTCTCCCCTATTGCTCTAATCTGGTAGTGGTAGTGGGGTGGTAGATGTCTAGTATCCCTTATGGCTCTAATCTGATGGTGGTAGTAGTGTGATAGATGTCTAGTCTACTTTATGGCTCTAATCTGATAGTGGTAGTGGGGTGGTAGATGTCTAGTCTCCTTTACGGCTCTAATCTGATAGTGATAGATGTCTAGTCTACTTTATGGCTCTAATCTGATAGTGGTAGTGGGGTGGTAGATGTCTAGTCTCCTTTATGGCTCTAATCTGATAGTGGTAGATGTCTAGTCTCCTTTTTGGCTCTAATCTGATAGTGGTAGTGGGGTGGTAGATGTCTAGTCTCCTTTATGGCTCTAATCTGATAGTGGTAGATGTCTAGTCTCCTTTATGGCTCTAATCTGATAGTGGTATTGGGGTGGTAGATGTCTAGTCTCATTTATGGCTCTAATCTGATAGTGGTAGTGGTTTGGTAGATGTCTAGTCTCATTTATGGCTCTAATCTGATAGTGGTAGTGGTGTGGTAGATGTCTAGTCTCCTTTATGGCTCTAATCTGATAGTGATGGATGTCTAGTCTCCTTTATGGCTCTAATCTGATAGTGGTAGTGGGGTGTTAGATGTCTAGTCTCATTTATGGCTCTAATCTGATAGTGGTAGTGGGGTGGTAGATGTCTAGTCTCATTTATGGCTCTAATATGATAGTGGTAGTGGGGTGGTAGATGTCTAGTCTCCCTTATGGCTCTAATCTGATAGTGGTAGGGGGGTTGTAGAATCTAGTCTCCTTTATGGCTCAAATCTGATAGTGGTAGTGGGGTGGTAGATGTCTAGTCTCATTTATGGCTCTAATCTGATAGTGGTAGTGGGATTTTAGATGTCTATTCTCCTTTATGGCTCTAATCTGATAGTGGTAGTGGGGTGATAGATGTCTAGTCTCCTTTATGGCTCTAATCTGATAGTGGCAGTGGGTTGATAGATATCTAGTCTCCCTTATGGCTCTAATTTGATAGTGGTAGTGGGGTTTTAGATGTCTATTCTCCTTTATGGCTCTAATCTGATAGTGGCAGTGAGTTGATAGATGTCTAGTCTCCTTTATGGCTCTAATCTGATAGTGGTAGTAGGGTGATAGATGTCTAGTCTACTTTATGGCTCTAATCTGATAGTGGTAGTGGGGTGGTAGATGTCTAGTCTCCTTTATGGCTCTAATCTGATAGTGGTAGATGTCTAGTCTCCTTTATGGCTCTAATCTGATAGTGGTAGATGTCTAGTCTCCTTTATGGCTCTAATCTGATAGTGGTATTGGGGTGGTAGATGTCTAGTCTCATTTATGGCTCTAATCTGATAGTGGTAGTGGGGTGGTAGATGTCTAGTCTCCTTTATGGCTCTAATCTGATAGTGGTAGGGGGGTTTTAGATGTCTATTCTCCTTTATGGCTCTAATCTGATAGTGGTAGTGGGGCGATAGATGTCTAGTCTCCTTTATGGCTCTAATCTGATAGTGGCAGTGGGGTGATAGATATCTAGTCTCCGTTATGGCTCTAATCTGATAGTGGTAGTGGGGTGGTAGATATCTAGTCTCCTTTATGGCTCTAATCTGATAGTGGTAGTGGGGTGGTAGATGTCTAGTCTTCCTTATGGCTCTAATCTGATAGTGGTATTGGGGTGGTAGATGTCTAGTCTCATTTATGGCTAATCTGATAGTGGTAGTGGGGTGGTAGATCTCAGTCTTCCTTATGGCTCTAATCTGATAGTGGTAGGGGGGTTGTAGATGTCTAGTCTCCTTTATGGCTCTAATCTGATAGTGGTAGGGGGGTTTTAGATGTCTATTCTCCTTTATGGCTCTAATCTGATAGTGGTAGTGGGGTGATAGATGTCTAGTCTCCTTTATGGCTCTAATCTGATAGTGGCAGTGGGGTGATAGATATCTAGTCTCCGTTATGGCTCTAATCTGATAGTGGTAGTGGGGTGGTAGATATCTAGTCTCCTTTATGGCTCTAATCTGATAGTGGTAGTGGGGTGGTAGATGTCTAGTCTTCCTTATGGCTCTAATCTGATAGTGGTATTGGGGTGGTAGATGTCTAGTCTCATTTATGGCTAATCTGATATTGGTAGTGGGGTGGTAGATCTCAGTCTTCCTTATGGCTCTAATCTGATAGTGGTAGGGGGGTTGTAGATGTCTAGTCTCCTTTATGGCTCTAATCTGATAGTGGTAGTGGGGTTTTAGATGTCTATTCTCCTTTATGGCTCTAATCTGATAGTGGTAGTGGGGTGATAGATGTCTAGTCTCCTTTATGGCTCTAATCTGATAGTGGCAGTGGATTGATAGATGTCTAGTCTCCTTTATGGCTCTAATCTGATAGTGGTAGTGGGGTGGTAGATTTCTAGTCTCCTTTATGGCTCTAATCTGATAGTAATAGATGTCTAGTCTCCTTAATGGCTCTAATCTGGTAGTGGTAGTGGGGTGGTAGATGTCTAGTATCCCTTATGGCTCTAATCTGATAGTGGTAGTAGGGTGATAGATGTCTAGTCTACTTTATGGCTCTAATCTCATAGTGGTAGTGGGGTGGTAGATGTCTAGTCTCCTTTTTGGCTCTAATCAGATTGTGGTAGATGTCTAGTCTCCTTTATGGCTCTAATCTGATAGTGGTAGTGGGGTGGTAGATGTCTAGTCTCCTTTATGGCTCTAATCTGATAGTGGTAGATGTCTAGTCTCCTTTATGGCTCTAATCTGATAGTGGTATTGGGGTGGTAGATGTCTAGTCTCATTTATGGCTCTAATCTGATAGTGGTATTGGGGTGGTAGATGTCTAGTCTCATTTATGGCTCTAATCTGATAGTGGCAGTGGGTTGATAGATATCTAGTCTCCTTTATGGCTCTAATCTGATAGTGGTAGTGGGGTGGTAGATGTCTAGTCTTCCTTATGACTCTAATCTGATAGTGGTAGGGGGGTTGTAGATGTCTATTCTCCTTTATGGCTCTAATCTGATAGTGGTAGTGGGGTGATAGATGTCTAGTCTCCTTTATGGCTCTAATCTGATAGTGGTAGTGGGGTGATAGATGTCTAGTCTCCTTTATGGCTCTAATCTGATAGTGGCAGTGGGTTGATAGATATCTAGTCTCCTTTATGGCTCTAATCTGATAGTGGTAGTGGGGTGGTAGATGTCTAGTCTTCCTTATGGCTCTAATCTGATAGTGGTAGTGGGGTGGTAGATGTCTAGTCTCATTTATGGCTAATCTGATAGTGGTAGTGGGGTGGTAGATCTCAGTCTTCCTTATGGCTCTAATCTGATAGTGGTAGGGGGGTTGTAGATGTCTAGTCTCCTTTATGGCTCTAAGCTGATAGTGGTAGTGGGGTTTTAGATGTCTATTCTCCTTTATGGCTCTATTCTGATAGTGGTAGTGGGGTGGTAGATGTCTAGTCTCCCTTATGGCTCTAATCTGATAGTGGTAGTAGAGGGATAGATGTCTAGTCTACTTTATGGCTCTAATCTGATAGTGGTAGTGGGGTGGTAGATGTCTAGTCTCCCTTATGGCTCTAATCTGATAGTGGTAGTAGGGTGATAGATGTCTAGTCTCCTTTATGGCTCTAATCTGATAGTGGTAGATGGCTAGTCTCCTTTATGGCTCTAATCTGATAGTGGTAGATGTCTAGTCTCCTTTATGGCTCTAATCTGATAGTGGTATTGGGGTGGTAGATGTCTAGTCTCATTTATGGCTCTAATCTGATAGTGGTAGTGGGGTGGTAGATGTCTAGTCTCCTTTATGGCTCTAATCTGATAGTGGTAGGGGGGTTTTAGATGTCTATTCTCCTTTATGGCTCTAATCTGATAGTGGTAGTGGGGCGATAGATGTCTAGTCTCCTTTATGGCTCTAATCTGATAGTGGCAGTGGGGTGATAGATATCTAGTCTCCGTTATGGCTCTAATCTGATAGTGGTAGTGGGGTGGTAGATATCTAGTCTCCTTTATGGCTCTAATCTGATAGTGGTAGTCGGGTGGTAGATGTCTAGTCTTCCTTATGGCTCTAATCTGATAGTGGTATTGGGGTGGTAGATGTCTAGTCTCATTTATGGCTAATCTGATAGTGGTAGTGGGGTGGTAGATCTCAGTCTTCCTTATGGCTCTAATCTGATAGTGGTAGGGGGGTTGTAGATGTCTAGTCTCCTTTATGGCTCTAATCTGATAGTGGTAGGGGGGTTTTAGATGTCTATTCTCCTTTATGGCTCTAATCTGATAGTGGTAGTGGGGTGATAGATGTCTAGTCTCCTTTATGGCTCTAATCTGATAGTGGCAGTGGGGTGATAGATATCTAGTCTCCGTTATGGCTCTAATCTGATAGTGGTAGTGGGGTGGTAGATATCTAGTCTCCTTTATGGCTCTAATCTGATAGTGGTAGTGGGGTGGTAGATGTCTAGTCTTCCTTATGGCTCTAATCTGATAGTGGTATTGGGGTGGTAGATGTCTAGTCTCATTTATGGCTAATCTGATATTGGTAGTGGGGTGGTAGATCTCAGTCTTCCTTATGGCTCTAATCTGATAGTGGTAGGGGGGTTGTAGATGTCTAGTCTCCTTTATGGCTCTAATCTGATAGTGGTAGTGGGGTTTTAGATGTCTATTCTCCTTTATGGCTCTAATCTGATAGTGGTAGTGGGGTGATAGATGTCTAGTCTCCTTTATGGCTCTAATCTGATAGTGGCAGTGGATTGATAGATGTCTAGTCTCCTTTATGGCTCTAATCTGATAGTGGTAGTGGGGTGGTAGATTTCTAGTCTCCTTTATGGCTCTAATCTGATAGTAATAGATGTCTAGTCTCCTTAATGGCTCTAATCTGGTAGTGGTAGTGGGGTGGTAGATGTCTAGTATCCCTTATGGCTCTAATCTGATAGTGGTAGTAGGGTGATAGATGTCTAGTCTACTTTATGGCTCTAATCTCATAGTGGTAGTGGGGTGGTAGATGTCTAGTCTCCTTTTTGGCTCTAATCAGATTGTGGTAGATGTCTAGTCTCCTTTATGGCTCTAATCTGATAGTGGTAGTGGGGTGGTAGATGTCTAGTCTCCTTTATGGCTCTAATCTGATAGTGGTAGATGTCTAGTCTCCTTTATGGCTCTAATCTGATAGTGGTATTGGGGTGGTAGATGTCTAGTCTCATTTATGGCTCTAATCTGATAGTGGTATTGGGGTGGTAGATGTCTAGTCTCATTTATGGCTCTAATCTGATAGTGGCAGTGGGTTGATAGATATCTAGTCTCCTTTATGGCTCTAATCTGATAGTGGTAGTGGGGTGGTAGATGTCTAGTCTTCCTTATGACTCTAATCTGATAGTGGTAGGGGGGTTGTAGATGTCTATTCTCCTTTATGGCTCTAATCTGATAGTGGTAGTGGGGTGATAGATGTCTAGTCTCCTTTATGGCTCTAATCTGATAGTGGTAGTGGGGTGATAGATGTCTAGTCTCCTTTATGGCTCTAATCTGATAGTGGCAGTGGGTTGATAGATATCTAGTCTCCTTTATGGCTCTAATCTGATAGTGGTAGTGGGGTGGTAGATGTCTAGTCTTCCTTATGGCTCTAATCTGATAGTGGTAGTGGGGTGGTAGATGTCTAGTCTCATTTATGGCTAATCTGATAGTGGTAGTGGGGTGGTAGATCTCAGTCTTCCTTATGGCTCTAATCTGATAGTGGTAGGGGGGTTGTAGATGTCTAGTCTCCTTTATGGCTCTAAGCTGATAGTGGTAGTGGGGTTTTAGATGTCTATTCTCCTTTATGGCTCTATTCTGATAGTGGTAGTGGGGTGGTAGATGTCTAGTCTCCCTTATGGCTCTAATCTGATAGTGGTAGTAGGGTGATAGATGTCTAGTCTACTTTATGGCTCTAATCTGATAGTGGTAGTGGGGTGGTAGATGTCTAGTCTCCCTTATGGCTCTAATCTGATAGTGGTATTGGGGTGGTAGATGTCTAGTCTCATTTATGGCTAATCTGATAGTGGTAGTGGGGTGGTAGATCTCAGTCTTCCTTATGGCTCTAATCTGATAGTGGTAGGGGGGTTGTAGATGTCTAGTCTCCTTTATGGCTCTAATCTGATAGTGGTAGGGGGGTTTTAGATGTCTATTCTCCTTTATGGCTCTAATCTGATAGTGGTAGTGG
The DNA here is from genome assembly GCF_029448725.1 of Salvelinus fontinalis. Lineage (NCBI taxonomy): Eukaryota > Metazoa > Chordata > Actinopteri > Salmoniformes > Salmonidae > Salvelinus > Salvelinus fontinalis. The sequence goes on from NW_026600227.1 coordinate 789,462, forward strand.
GGTGATAGATGTCTAGTCTCCTTTATGGCTCTAATCTGATAGTGGCAGTGGGGTGATAGATATCTAGTCTCCGTTATGGCTCTAATCTGATAGTGGTAGTGGGGTGGTAGATATCTAGTCTCCTTTATGGCTCTAATCTGATAGTGGTAGTGGGGTGGTAGATGTCTAGTCTTCCTTATGGCTCTAATCTGATAGTGGTATTGGGGTGGTAGATGTCTAGTCTCATTTATGGCTAATCTGATATTGGTAGTGGGGTGGTAGATCTCAGTCTTCCTTATGGCTCTAATCTGATAGTGGTAGGGGGGTTGTAGATGTCTAGTCTCCTTTATGGCTCTAATCTGATAGTGGTAGTGGGGTTTTAGATGTCTATTCTCCTTTATGGCTCTAATCTGATAGTGGTAGTGGGGTGATAGATGTCTAGTCTCCTTTATGGCTCTAATCTGATAGTGGCAGTGGATTGATAGATGTCTAGTCTCCTTTATGGCTCTAATCTGATAGTGGTAGTGGGGTGGTAGATTTCTAGTCTCCTTTATGGCTCTAATCTGATAGTAATAGATGTCTAGTCTCCTTAATGGCTCTAATCTGGTAGTGGTAGTGGGGTGGTAGATGTCTAGTATCCCTTATGGCTCTAATCTGATAGTGGTAGTAGGGTGATAGATGTCTAGTCTACTTTATGGCTCTAATCTCATAGTGGTAGTGGGGTGGTAGATGTCTAGTCTCCTTTTTGGCTCTAATCAGATTGTGGTAGATGTCTAGTCTCCTTTATGGCTCTAATCTGATAGTGGTAGTGGGGTGGTAGATGTCTAGTCTCCTTTATGGCTCTAATCTGATAGTGGTAGATGTCTAGTCTCCTTTATGGCTCTAATCTGATAGTGGTATTGGGGTGGTAGATGTCTAGTCTCATTTATGGCTCTAATCTGATAGTGGTATTGGGGTGGTAGATGTCTAGTCTCATTTATGGCTCTAATCTGATAGTGGCAGTGGGTTGATAGATATCTAGTCTCCTTTATGGCTCTAATCTGATAGTGGTAGTGGGGTGGTAGATGTCTAGTCTTCCTTATGACTCTAATCTGATAGTGGTAGGGGGGTTGTAGATGTCTATTCTCCTTTATGGCTCTAATCTGATAGTGGTAGTGGGGTGATAGATGTCTAGTCTCCTTTATGGCTCTAATCTGATAGTGGTAGTGGGGTGATAGATGTCTAGTCTCCTTTATGGCTCTAATCTGATAGTGGCAGTGGGTTGATAGATATCTAGTCTCCTTTATGGCTCTAATCTGATAGTGGTAGTGGGGTGGTAGATGTCTAGTCTTCCTTATGGCTCTAATCTGATAGTGGTAGTGGGGTGGAAGATGTCTAGTCTCATTTATGGCTAATCTGATAGTGGTAGTGGGGTGGTAGATCTCAGTCTTCCTTATGGCTCTAATCTGATAGTGGTAGGGGGGTTGTAGATGTCTAGTCTCCTTTATGGCTCTAATCTGATAGTGGTAGTGGGGTTTTAGATGTCTATTCTCCTTTATGGCTCTATTCTGATAGTGGTAGTGGGGTGGTAGATGTCTAGTCTCCCTTATGGCTCTAATCTGATAGTGGTAGTAGGGTGATAGATGTCTAGTCTACTTTATGGCTCTAATCTGATAGTGGTAGTGGGGTGGTAGATGTCTAGTCTCCCTTATGGCTCTAATCTGATAGTGGTAGTAGGGTGATAGATGTCTAGTCTCCTTTATGGCTCTAATCTGATAGTGGTAGATGGCTAGTCTCCTTTATGGCTCTAATCTGATAGTGGTAGATGTCTAGTCTCCTTTATGGCTCTAATCTGATAGTGGTATTGGGGTGGTAGATGTCTAGTCTCCTTTATGGCTCTAATCTGATAGTGGTAGTGGGGTGGTAGATGTCTAGTCTCCTTTATGGCTCTAATCTGATAGTGGTAGTGGGGTTTTAGATGTCTATTCTCCTTTATGGCTCTAATCTGATAGTGGTAGTGGGGTGATAGATGTCTAGTCTCCTTTATGGCTCTAATCTGATAGCGGCAGTGGGTTGATAGATATCTAGTCTCCTTATGGCTCTAATCTGATAGTGGTAGTGGGGTGGTAGATGTCTAGTCTTCCTTACGGCTCTAATCCGATAGTGGTAGGGGGGTTGTAGATATCTAGTCTCCTTTATGGCTCTAATCTGATAGTGGCAGTGGGTTGATAGATATCTAGTCTCCTTATGGCTCTAATCTGATAGTGGCAGTGGGTTGATAGATGTCTATTCTCCTTTATGGCTCTAATCTGATAGTGGTAGTGGGGTGATAGATGTCTAGTCTCCTTTATGGCTCAAATCTGATATAGGCAGTGGGTTGATAGATGTCTAGTCTCCCTTACGGCTCTAATCTGATAGTGGTAGGGGGGTTGTAGATGTCTAGTCTCCTTTATGGCTCTAATTTGATAGTGCTAGTGGGTTTTTAGATGCCTTTTCTCCTTTATGGCTCTAATCTGATAGTGATAGTGGGGTGATAGATGTCTAGTCTCCTTTATGGCTCTAATCTGATAGTGGCAATGGGTTGATAGATATCTAGTCTCCTTTATGGCTCTAATCTGATAGTGGTAGTGGGGTGGTAGATCTCAGTCTTCCTTATGGTTCTAATCTGATAGTGGTAGGGGGGTTGTAGATGTCTAGTCTCCTTTATGGCTCTAATCTGATAGTGGTAGTGGGGTTTTAGATGTCTATTCTCCTTTATGGCTCTAATCTGATAGTGGTAGTGGGGTGGTAGATGTCTAGTCTCCCTTATGGCTCTAATCTGATAGTGGTAGTAGGGTGATAGATGTCTAGTCTACTTTATGGCTCTAATCTGATAGTGGTAGTGGGGTGGTAGATGTCTAGTCTCCTTTATGGCTCTAATCTGATAGTGGTAGATGTCTAGTCTCCTTTATGGCTCTAATCTGATAGTGGTAGATGTCTAGTCTCCTTTATGGCTCTAATATGATAGTGCTAGTGGGGTTTTAGATGTCTATTCTCCTTTATGGCTCTATCTGATAGTGATAGTGGGGTGATAGATGTCTAGTCTCCTTTATGGCTCTAATCTGATAGTGGCAGTGGGTTGATAGATATCTAGTCTCCTTTATGGCTCTAATCTGATAGTGGTAGTGGGGTGGTAGATGTCTAGTCTCCTTTATGGCTCTAATCTGATAGTGGTAGATGTCTAGTCTCCTTTATGGCTCTAATCTGATAGTGGTATTGGGGTGGTAGATGTCTAGTCTCATTTATGGCTCTAATCTGATAGTGGTATTGGGGTGGTAGATGTCTAGTCTCCTTTATGGCTCTAATCTGATAGTGGTAGGGGATTTAGATGTCTATTCTCCTTTATGGCTCTAATCTGATAGTGGTAGTGGGGTGATAAATGTCTAGTCTCCTTTATGGCTCTAATCTGATAGTGGCAGTGGGGTGATAGATATCTAGTCTCCGTTATGGCTCTAATCTGATAGTGGTAGTGGGGTGGTAGATATCTAGTCTCCTTTATGGCTCTAATCTGATAGTGGTAGTGGGGTGGTAGATGTCTAGTCTTCCTTATGGCTCTAATCTGATAGTGGTATTGGGGTGGTAGATGTCTAGTCTCATTTATGGCTAATCTGATAGTGGTAGTGGGGTGGTAGATCTCAGTCTTCCTTATGGCTCTAATCTGATAGTGGTAGGGGGGTTGTAGATGTCTAGTCTCCTTTATGGCTCTAATCTGATAGTGGTAGTGGGGTGATAGATGTCTAGTCTCCTTTATGGCTCTAATCTGATAGTGGCAGTGGGGTGATAGATATCTAGTCTCCGTTATGGCTCTAATCTGATAGTGGTAGTGGGGTGGTAGATATCTAGTCTCCTTTATGGCTCTAATCTGATAGTGGTAGTGGGGTGGTAGATGTCTAGTCTTCCTTATGGCTCTAATCTGATAGTGGTATTGGGGTGGTAGATGTCTAGTCTCATTTATGGCTAATCTGATAGTGGTAGTGGGGTGGTAGATCTCAGTCTTCCTTATGGCTCTAATCTGATAGTGGTAGGGGGGTTGTAGATGTCTAGTCTCCTTTATGGCTCTAATCTGATAGTGGTAGTGGGGTTTTAGATGTCTATTCTCCTTTATGGCTCTAATCTGATAGTGGTAGTGGGGTGATAGATGTCTAGTCTCCTTTATGGCTCTAATCTGATAGTGGCAGTGGATTGATAGATGTCTAGTCTCCTTTATGGCTCTAATCTGATAGTGGTAGTGGGGTGGTAGATTTCTAGTCTCCTTTATGGCTCTAATCTGATAGTAATAGATGTCTAGTCTCCTTAATGGCTCTAATCTGGTAGTGGTAGTGGGGTGGTAGATGTCTAGTATCCCTTATGGCTCTAATCTGATAGTGGTAGTAGGGTGATAGATGTCTAGTCTACTTTATGGCTCTAATCTCATAGTGGTAGTGGGGTGGTAGATGTCTAGTCTCCTTTTTGGCTCTAATCAGATTGTGGTAGATGTCTAGTCTCCTTTATGGCTCTAATCTGATAGTGGTAGTGGGGTGGTAGATGTCTAGTCTCCTTTATGGCTCTAATCTGATAGTGGTAGATGTCTAGTCTCCTTTATGGCTCTAATCTGATAGTGGTATTGGGGTGGTAGATGTCTAGTCTCATTTATGGCTCTAATCTGATAGTGGTATTGGGGTGGTAGATGTCTAGTCTCATTTATGGCTCTAATCTGATAGTGGCAGTGGGTTGATAGATATCTAGTCTCCTTTATGGCTCTAATCTGATAGTGGTAGTGGGGTGGTAGATGTCTAGTCTTCCTTATGACTCTAATCTGATAGTGGTAGGGGGGTTGTAGATGTCTATTCTCCTTTATGGCTCTAATCTGATAGTGGTAGTGGGGTGATAGATGTCTAGTCTCCTTTATGGCTCTAATCTGATAGTGGTAGTGGGGTGATAGATGTCTAGTCTCCTTTATGGCTCTAATCTGATAGTGGCAGTGGGTTGATAGATATCTAGTCTCCTTTATGGCTCTAATCTGATAGTGGTAGTGGGGTGGTAGATGTCTAGTCTTCCTTATGGCTCTAATCTGATAGTGGTAGTGGGGTGGTAGATGTCTAGTCTCATTTATGGCTAATCTGATAGTGGTAGTGGGGTGGTAGATCTCAGTCTTCCTTATGGCTCTAATCTGATAGTGGTAGTAGGGTGATAGATGTCTAGTCTCCTTTATGGCTCTAATCTGATAGTGGTAGATGGCTAGTCTCCTTTATGGCTCTAATCTGATAGTGGTAGATGTCTAGTCTCCTTTATGGCTCTAATCTGATAGTGGTATTGGGGTGGTAGATGTCTAGTCTCCTTTATGGCTCTAATCTGATAGTGGTAGTGGGGTGGTAGATGTCTAGTCTCCTTTATGGCTCTAATCTGATAGTGGTAGTGGGGTTTTAGATGTCTATTCTCCTTTATGGCTCTAATCCGATAGTGGTAGTGGGGTGATAGATGTCTAGTCTCCTTTATGGCTCTAATCTGATAGCGGCAGTGGGTTGATAGATATCTAGTCTCCTTATGGCTCTAATCTGATAGTGGTAGTGGGGTGGTAGATGTCTAGTCTTCCTTATGGCTCTAATCTGATAGTGGTAGTGGGGTGGTAGATGTCTAGTCTTCCTTACGGCTCTAATCCGATAGTGGTAGGGGGGTGATAGATGTCTAGTCTCCTTTATGGCTCAAATCTGATATAGGCAGTGGGTTGATAGATGTCTAGTCTCCCTTACGGCTCTAATCTGATAGTGGTAGGGGGGTTGTAGATGTCTAGTCTCCTTTATGGCTCTAATCTGATAGTGGTAGATGTCTAGTCTCCTTTATGGCTCTAATCTGATAGTGGTAGATGTCTAGTCTCCTTTATGGCTCTAATATGATAGTGCTAGTGGGGTTTTAGATGTCTATTCTCCTTTATGGCTCTATCTGATAGTGATAGTGGGGTGATAGATGTCTAGTCTCCTTTATGGCTCTAATCTGATAGTGGCAGTGGGTTGATAGATATCTAGTCTCCTTTATGGCTCTAATCTGATAGTGGTAGTGGGGTGGTAGATGTCTAGTCTCCCTTATGGCTCTAATTTGATAGTGGTAGTGGGGTTTTAGATGTCTATTCTCCTTTATGGCTCTAATCTGATAGTGGCAGTGAGTTGATTGATGTCTAGTCTCCTTTATGGCTCTAATCTGATAGTGGTAGTGGGGTGGTAGATGTCTAGTCTCCCGTATGGCTCTAATCTGATAGTGGAAGTGGGGTGGTAGATGTCTAGTCTCCCTTATGGCTCTAATCTGATAGTGGTAGTAGGGTGATAGATGTCTAGTCTACTTTATGGCTCTAATCTGATAGTGGTAGTGGGGTGGTAGATGTCTAGTCTCCTTTATGGCTCTAATCTGATAGTGGTAGATGTCTAGTCTCCTTTATGGCTCTAATCTGATAGTGGTAGATGTCTAGTCTCCTTTATGGCTCTAATCTGATAGTGGTATTGGGGTGGTAGATGTCTAGTCTCATTTATGGCTCTAATCTGATAGTGGTAGTGGGGTGGTAGATGTCTAGTCTCCTTTATGGCTCTAATCTGATAGTGGTAGGGGGGTTTTAGATGTCTATTCTCCTTTATGGCTCTAATCTGATAGTGGTAGTGGGGTGATAGATGTCTAGTCTCCTTTATGGCTCTAATCTGATAGTGGCAGTGGGTTAATAGATATCTAGTCTCCGTTATGGCTCTAATCTGATAGTGGTAGTGGGGTGGTAGATATCTAGTCTCCTTTATGGCTCTAATCTGATAGTGGTAGTGGGGTGGTAGATGTCTAGTCTTCCTTATGGCTCTAATCTGATAGTGGTATTGGGGTGGTAGATGTCTAGTCTCATTTATGGCTAATCTGATAGTGGTAGTGGGGTGGTAGATCTCAGTATTCCTTATGGCTCTAATCTGATAGTGGTAGGGGGGTTGTAGATGTCTAGTCTCCTTTATGGCTCTAATCTGATAGTGGTAGTGGGGTTTTAGATGTCTATTCTCCTTTATGGCTCTAATCTGATAGTGGTAGTGGGGTGATAGATGTCTAGTCTCCTTTATGGCTCTAATCTGATAGTGGTAGTGGGGTGGTAGATTTCTAGTCTCCTTTATGGCTCTAATCTGATAGTAATAGATGTCTAGTCTCCTTAATGGCTCTAATCTGGTAGTGGTAGTGGGGTGGTAGATGTCTAGTATCCCTTATGGCTCTAATCTGATAGTGGTAGTAGGGTGATAGATGTCTAGTCTACTTTATGGCTCTAATCTCATAGTGGTAGTGGGGTGGTAGATGTCTAGTCTCCTTTATGGCTCTAATCAGATTGTGGTAGATGTCTAGTCTCCTTTATGGCTCTAATCTGATAGTGGTAGTGGGGTGGTAGATGTCTAGTCTCCTTTATGGCTCTAATCTGATAGTGGTAGATGTCTAGTCTCCTTTATGGCTCTAATCTGATAGTGGTATTGGGGTGGTAGATGTCTAGTCTCATTTATGGCTCTAATCTGATAGTGGTATTGGGGTGGTAGATGTCTAGTCTCATTTATGGCTCTAATCTGATAGTGGCAGTGGGTTGATAGATATCTAGTCTCCTTTATGGCTCTAATCTGATAGTGGTAGTGGGGTGGTAGATGTCTAGTCTTCCTTATGGCTCTAATCTGATAGTGGTAGGGGGGTTGTAGATGTCTATTCTCCTTTATGGCTCTAATCTGATAGTGGTAGTGGGGTGATAGATGTCTAGTCTCCTTTATGGCTCTAATCTGATAGTGGTAGTGGGGTGATAGATGTCTAGTCTCCTTTATGGCTCTAATCTGATAGTGGCAGTGGGTTGATAGATATCTAGTCTCCTTTATGGCTCTAATCTGATAGTGGTAGTGGGGTGGTAGATATCTATTCTCCTTTATGGCTCTAATCTGATAGTGGTAGTGGGGTGGTAGATGTCTAGTCTTCCTTATGGCTCTAATCTGATAGTGGTAGTGGGGTGGTAGATGTCTAGTCTCATTTATGGCTAATCTGATAGTGGTAGTGGGGTGGTAGATCTCAGTCTTCCTTATGGCTCTAATCTGATAGTGGTAGGGGGGTTGTAGATGTCTAGTCTCCTTTATGGCTCTAAGCTGATAGTGGTAGTGGGGTTTTAGATGTCTATTCTCCTTTATGGCTCTATTCTGATAGTGGTAGTGGGGTGGTAGATGTCTAGTCTCCCTTATGGCTCTAATCTGATAGTGGTAGTAGGGTGATAGATGTCTAGTCTACTTTATGGCTCTAATCTGATAGTGGTAGTGGGGTGGTAGATGTCTAGTCTCCTTTATGGCTCTAATCTGATAGTGGTAGTGGGTTGATAGATGTCTAGTCTCCCTTATGGCTCTAATCTGATAGTGGTAGTAGGGTGATAGATGTCTAGTCTCCTTTATGGCTCTAATCTGATAGTGGTAGATGTCTAGTCTCCTTTATGGCTCTAATCTGATAGTGGTGGATGTCTAGTCTCCTTTATGGCTCTAATCTGATAGTGGTAGATGTCTAGTCTCCTTTATGGCTGTGCTGTCAAACTGCCTGGGAGCTCCTCAGTGGTGAAACTCCTCCTCCTTCAATCAGTGGTGAACCAGGTGGAACAAATCTTCCAGGCAATCTGGGCGTGCCATCACCTGGCTCTGCTGTTGTCTTTAGAACGCAGTGAAAGGAGCATTTATAGCACCACAAGACCAAGGAAACTTCATCTATGTGATCAAGGTGACTGTGCAAGTCCAAGCCCTCCACAAAACTGTGAAAGACAGCCGGTAAGCGCCATATTGGCCATGTTTTGTTAGACTGACTTAAGCAGTGCACTGCTAATGATACTCTGGAAAACACCGACTTAACTCTTAACTTTGATAGGACTTTTGCAGTGGTATTTATAACTTCAAATGTTGTTTGTGGGGTATAAAGTAAGAAGAGCCAAATTCATTGTTGATAGAACTTGTTTGAAATGGTTAAAAGTAATTTAAACTTTGTAGAAATCTTAGTAAACCAAGTTCTTAATTCAGTAACAAATGTATAGTCTGGAAAATCTTTGGCTAAAAGATGTAGGATTTGTCTGCTTAACTGCTGATTAGAAAATAAGTGTGGTTTTTTGCTACTAGAGGTATTTTGAATGTGTTTGTCTAAAATGCAAATTTGGATAAAAGTGTACTGATTCTGCTCATTTGATTAAAAATGGTGGGTTTCTATTTTGGGAAACATTTGCTTAACAGTGGAAACCTTGTATTTGATAATGGCAGAAATGTGTTTCTGAGGTGAATGTGGATAATTTTGTGTATTTAATTAGGCTGTCAACTCAAATAATCACTTGTATTTGTCATCTCTTTTTTGAGGTTTTTCACCTGTTTACTGCCAACCAAAGAATGGTAAATAAAAGACAAACAACTGATTCTATGGCTGTTTATTGAGTGAAATCCAGTTAAAATCTTCACGTGGAGGGATTGTCCTTTTCAAGTGGGGAATTGCACAAGAAAGAGGTCAACTTGACAATGGCTCTAATCTGATAGTGGTATTGGGGTGGTAGATGTCTAGTCTCCTTTATGGCTCTCATCTGATAGCGGCAGTGGGTTGATAGATATCTAGTGTCCTTATGGCTCTAATCTGATAGTGGTAGTGGGGTGGTAGATGTCTAGTCTTCCTTACGGCTCTAATCCGATAGTGGTAGGGGGGTTGTAGATGTCTAGTCTCCTTTATGGCTCTAATCTGATAGTGGCAGTGGGTTGATAGATATCTAGTCTCCTTATGGCTCTAATCTGATAGTGGCAGTGGGTTGATGTCTATTCTCCTTTATGGCTCTAATCTGATAGTGGTAGTGGGGTGATAGATGTCTAGTCTACTTTATGGCTCTAATCTGATAGTGGTAGTGGGGTGATAGATGTCTAGTCTCCCTTACGGCTCTAATCTGATAGTGGTAGGGGGGTTGTAGATGTCTAGTCTCCTTATGGCTCTAATCTGATAGTGGTAGTAGGGTGATATATGTCTAGTCTACTTTATGGCTCTAATCTGATAGTGGTAGTGGGGTGGTAGATGTCTAGTCTCCTTTATGGCTCTAATCTGATAGTGGTAGATGTCTAGTCTCCTTTATGGCTCTAATCTGATAGTGGTAGATGTCTAGTCTCCTTTATGGCTCTAATCTGATAGTGCTAGTGGGGTTTTAGATGTCTATTCTCCTTTATGGCTCTAATCTGATAGTGGTAGTGGGGTGGTAGATGTCTAGTCTCCTTTATGGCTCTAATCTGATAGTGGTAGATGTCTCGTCTCCTTTATGGCTCTAATCTGATAGTGGTAGTGGGGTGGTAGATGTCTAGTCTCCTTTATGGCTCTAATCTGATAGTGGTAGATGTCTAGTCTCCTTTATGGCTCTAATCTGATAGTGGTATTGGGGTGGTAGATGTCTAGTCTCATTTATGGCTCTAATCTGATAGTGGTAGTGGGGTGGTAGATGTCTAGTCTCATTTATGGCTCTAATCTGATAGTGGTAGTGGGGTGGTAGATGTCTAGTCTCCCTTATGGCTCTAATTTGATAGTGGTCGTGGGGTTTTAGATGTCTATTCTCCTTTATGGCTCTAATCTGATAGTGGCAGTGAGTTGATAGATGTCTAGTCTCCTTTATGGCTCTAATCTGATAGTGGTAGTGGGGTGGTAGATGTCTAGTCTCATTTATGGCTCTAATCTGATAGTCGTAGTGGGGTGGCAGATGTCTAGTCTTCCTTATGGCTCTAATCTGATAGTGGTATTGGGGTGGTAGATGTCTAGTCTCATTTATGGCTAATCTGATAGTGGTAGTGGGGTGGTAGATCTCAGTCTTCCTTATGGCTCTAATCTGATAGTGGTAGGGGGGTTGTAGATGTCTAGTCTCCTTTATGGCTCTAATCTGGTAGTGGGGTTTTAGATGTCTATTCTCCTTTATGGCTCTAATCTGATAGTGGTAGTGGGGTGATAGATGTCTAGTCTCCTTTATGGCTCTAATCTGATAGTGGCAGTGGATTGATAGATGTCTAGTCTCCTTTATGGCTCTAATCTGATAGTGGTAGTGGGGTGGTAGATTTCTAGTCTCCTTTATGGCTCTAATCTGATAGTAATAGATGTCTAGTCTCCTTAATGGCTCTAATCTGGTAGTGGTAGTGGGGTGGTAGATGTCTAGTATCCCTTATGGCTCTAATCTGATAGTGGTAGTAGGGTGATAGATGTCTAGTCTACTTTATGGCTCTAATCTCATAGTGGTAGTGGGGTGGTAGATGTCTATTCTCCTTTATGGCTCTAATCTGATAGTGGCAGTGGGTTGATAGATATCTAGTCTCCGTTATGGCTCTAATCTGATAGTGGTAGTGGGGTGGTAGATGTCTAGTCTTCCTTATGGCTCTAATCTGATAGTGGTATTGGGGTGGTAGATGTCTAGTCTCATTTATGGCTAATCTGATAGTGGTAGTGGGGTGGTAGATCTCAGTCTTCCTTATGGCTCTAATCTGATAGTGGTAGGGGGGTTGTAGATGTCTAGTCTCCTTTATGGCTCTAATCTGATAGTGGTAGGGGGGTTGTAGATGTCTAGTCTCCTTTATGGCTCTAATCTGATAGTGGTAGTGGGGTTTTAGATGTCTATTCTCCTTTATGGCTCTAATCTGATAGTGGCAGTGGATTGATAGATGTCTAGTCTCCTTTATGGCTCTAATCTGATAGTGGTAGTGGGGTGGTAGATTTCTAGTCTCCTTTATGGCTCTAATCTGATAGTAATAGATGTCTAGTCTCCTTAATGGCTCTAATCTGGTAGTGGTAGTGGGGTGGTAGATGTCTAGTATCCCTTATGGCTCTAATCTGATAGTGGTAGTAGGGTGATAGATGTCTAGTCTCCTTTATGGCTCTAATCTGATAGTGGTAGTGGGGTGGTAGATGTCTAGTCTCCTTTATGGCTCTAATCTGATAGTGGTAGATGTCTAGTCTCCTTTATGGCTCTAATCTGATAGTGGTATTGGGGTGGTAGATGTCTAGTCTCATTTATGGCTCTAATCTGATAGTGGTATTGGGGTGGTAGATGTCTAGTCTCATTTATGGCTCTAATCTGATAGTGGCAGTGGGTTGATAGATATCTAGTCTCCTTTATGGCTCTAATCTGATAGTGGTAGTGGGGTGGTAGATGTCTAGTCTTCCTTATGGCTCTAATCTGATAGTGGTAGGGGGGTTGTAGATGTCTATTCTCCTTTATGGCTCTAATCTGATAGTGGTAGTGGGGTGATAGATGTCTAGTCTCCTTTATGGCTCTAATCTGATAGTGGTAGTGGGGTGATAGATGTCTAGTCTCCTTTATGGCTCTAATCTGACAGTGGCAGTGGGTTGATAGATATCTAGTCTCCTTTATGGCTCTAATCTGATAGTGGTAGTGGGGTGGTAGATGTCTAGTCTTTCTTATGGCTCTAATCTGATAGTGGTAGTGGGGTGGTAGATGTCTAGTCTCATTTATGGCTAATCTGATAGTGGTAGTGGGGTGGTAGATCTCAGTCTTCCTTATGGCTCTAATCTGATAGTGGTAGGGGGGTTGTAGATGTCTAGTCTCCTTTATGGCTCTAATCTGATAGTGGTAGATGTCTAGTCTCCTTTATGGCTCTAATCTGATAGTGGTATTGGGGTGGTAGATGTCTAGTCTCCTTTATGGCTCTAATCTGATAGTGGTAGGGGGGTTTTAGATGTCTATTCTCCTTTATGGCTCTAATCTGATAGTGGTAGTGGGGTGATAGATGTCTAGTCTCCTTTATGGCTCTAATCTGATAGTGGTAGATGTCTAGTCTCCTTTATGGCTCTAATCTGATAGTGGTAGTGGGGTTTTAGATGTCTATTCTCCTTTATGGCTCTAATCTGATAGTGGCAGTGGATTGATAGATGTCTAGTCTCCTTTATGGCTCTAATCTGATAGTAATAGATGTCTAGTCTCCTTAATGGCTCTAATCTGGTAGTGGTAGTGGGGTGGTAGATGTCTAGTATCCCTTATGGCTCTAATCTGATAGTGGTAGTAGGGTGATAGATGTCTAGTCTACTTTATGTCTCTAATCTCATAGTGGTAGTGGGGTGGTAGATGTCTAGTCTCCTTTATGGCTCTAATCAGATTGTGGTAGATGTCTAGTCTCCTTTATGGCTCTAATCTGATAGTGGTAGTGGGGTGGTAGATGTCTAGTCTCCTTTATGGCTCTAATCTGATAGTGGTAGATGTCTAGTCTCCTTTATGGCTCTAATCTGATAGTGGTATTGGGGTGGTAGATGTCTAGTCTCATTTATGGCTCTAATCTGATAGTGGTATTGGGGTGGTAGATGTCTAGTCTCATTTATGGCTCTAATCTGATAGTGGTATTGGGGTGGTAGATGTCTAGTCTCATTTATGGCTCTAATCTGATAGTGGCAGTGGGTTGATAGATATCTAGTCTCCTTTATGGCTCTAATCTGATAGTGGTAGTGGGGTGGTAGATGTCTAGTCTTCCTTATGGCTCTAATCTGATAGTGTTAGGGGGGTTGTAGATGTCTATTCTCCTTTATGGCTCTAATCTGATAGTGGTAGTGGGGTGATAGATGTCTAGTCTCCTTTATGGCTCTAATCTGATAGTGGTAGTGGGGTGATAGATGTCTAGTCTCCTTTATGGCTCTAATCTGACAGTGGCAGTGGGTTGATAGATATCTAGTCTCCTTTATGGCTCTAATCTGATAGTGGTAGTGGGGTGGTAGATGTCTAGTCTTTCTCATGGCTCTAATCTGATAGTGGTAGTGGGGTGGTAGATGTCTAGTCTCATTTATGGCTAATCTGATAGTGGTAGTGGGGTGGTAGATCTCAGTCTTCCTTATGGCTCTAATCTGATAGTGGTAGGGGGGTTGTAGATGTCTAGTCTCCTTTATGGCTCTAATCTGATAGTGGTAGATGTCTAGTCTCCTTTATGGCTCTAATCTGATAGTGGTATTGGGGTGGTAGATGTCTAGTCTCATGTATGGCTCTAATCTGATAGTGGTAGTGGGTTGGTAGATGTCTAGTCTCCTTTATGGCTCTAATCTGATAGTGGTAGGGGGGTTTTAGATGTCTATTCTCCTTTATGGCTCTAATCTGATAGTGGTAGTGGGGTGATAGATGTCTAGTCTCCTTTATGGCTCTAATCTGATAGTGGTAGATGTCTAGTCTCCTTTATGGCTCTAATCTGATAGTGGTAGTGGGGTTTTAGATGTCTATTCTCCTTTATGGCTCTAATCTGATAGTGGCAGTGGATTGATAGATGTCTAGTCTCCTTTATGGCTCTAATCTGATAGTAATAGATGTCTAGTCTCCTTAATGGCTCTAATCTGGTAGTGGTAGTGGGGTGGTAGATGTCTAGTATCCCTTATGGCTCTAATCTGATAGTGGTAGTAGGGTGATAGATGTCTAGTCTACTTTATGGCTCTAATCTCATAGTGGTAGTGGGGTGGTAGATGTCTATTCTCCTTTATGGCTCTAATCTGATAGTGGCAGTGGGTTGATAGATATCTAGTCTCCGTTATGGCTCTAATCTGATAGTGGTAGTGGGGTGGTAGATGTCTAGTCTTCCTTATGGCTCTAATCTGATAGTGGTATTGGGGTGGTAGATGTCTAGTCTCATTTATGGCTAATCTGATAGTGGTAGTGGGGTGGTAGATCTCAGTCTTCCTTATGGCTCTAATCTGATAGTGGTAGGGGGGTTGTAGATGTCTATTCTCCTTTATGGCTCTAATCTGATAGTGGTAGTGGGGTGATAGATGTCTAGTCTCCTTTATGGCTCTAATCTGATAGTGGCAGTGGATTGATAGATGTCTAGTCTCCTTTATGGCTCTAATCTGATAGTGGTAGTGGGGTGGTAGATTTCTAGTCTCCTTTATGGCTCTAATCTGATAGTAATAGATGTCTAGTCTCCTTAATGGCTCTAATCTGGTAGTGGTAGTGGGGTGGTAGATGTCTAGTATCCCTTATGGCTCTAATCTGATAGTGGTAGTAGGGTGATAGATGTCTAGTCTCCTTTATGGCTCTAATCTGATAGTGGTAGTGGGGTGGTAGATGTCTAGTCTCCTTTATGGCTCTAATCTGATAGTGGTAGATGTCTAGTCTCCTTTATGGCTCTAATCTGATAGTGGTATTGGGGTGGTAGATGTCTAGTCTCATTTATGGCTCTAATCTGATAGTGGTATTGGGGTGGTAGATGTCTAGTCTCATTTATGGCTCTAATCTGATAGTGGCAGTGGGTTGATAGATATCTAGTCTCCTTTATGGCTCTAATCTGATAGTGGTAGTGGGGTGGTAGATGTCTAGTCTTCCTTATGGCTCTAATCTGATAGTGGTAGGGGGGTTGTAGATGTCTATTCTCCTTTATGGCTCTAATCTGATAGTGGTAGTGGGGTGATAGATGTCTAGTCTCCTTTATGGCTCTAATCTGATAGTGGTAGTGGGGTGATAGATGTCTAGTCTCCTTTATGGCTCTAATCTGACAGTGGCAGTGGGTTGATAGATATCTAGTCTCCTTTATGGCTCTAATCTGATAGTGGTAGTGGGGTGGTAGATGTCTAGTCTTTCTTATGGCTCTAATCTGATAGTGGTAGTGGGGTGGTAGATGTCTAGTCTCATTTATGGCTAATCTGATAGTGGTAGTGGGGTGGTAGATCTCAGTCTTCCTTATGGCTCTAATCTGATAGTGGTAGGGGGGTTGTAGATGTCTAGTCTCCTTTATGGCTCTAATCTGATAGTGGTAGATGTCTAGTCTCCTTTATGGCTCTAATCTGATAGTGGTATTGGGGTGGTAGATGTCTAGTCTCATTTATGGCTCTAATCTGATAGTGGTAGTGGGGTGGTAGATGTCTAGTCTCCTTTATGGCTCTAATCTGATAGTGGTAGGGGGGTTTTAGATGTCTATTCTCCTTTATGGCTCTAATCTGATAGTGGTAGTGGGGTGATAGATGTCTAGTCTCCTTTATGGCTCTAATCTGATAGTGGTAGATGTCTAGTCTCCTTTATGGCTCTAATCTGATAGTGGTAGTGGGGTTTTAGATGTCTATTCTCCTTTATGGCTCTAATCTGATAGTGGCAGTGGATTGATAGATGTCTAGTCTCCTTTATGGCTCTAATCTGATAGTAATAGATGTCTAGTCTCCTTAATGGCTCTAATCTGGTAGTGGTAGTGGGGTGGTAGATGTCTAGTATCCCTTATGGCTCTAATCTGATAGTGGTAGTAGGGTGATAGATGTCTAGTCTACTTTATGGCTCTAATCTCATAGTGGTAGTGGGGTGGTAGATGTCTAGTCTCCTTTATGGCTCTAATCAGATTGTGGTAGATGTCTAGTCTCCTTTATGGCTCTAATCTGATAGTGGTAGTGGGGTGGTAGATGTCTAGTCTCCTTTATGGCTCTAATCTGATAGTGGTAGATGTCTAGTCTCCTTTATGGCTCTAATCTGATAGTGGTATTGGGGTGGTAGATGTCTAGTCTCATTTATGGCTCTAATCTGATAGTGGTATTGGGGTGGTAGATGTCTAGTCTTCCTTATGGCTCTAATCTGATAGTGGTAGGGGGGTTGTAGATGTCTATTCTCCTTTATGGCTCTAATCTGATAGTGGTAGTGGGGTGATAGATGTCTAGTCTCCTTTATGGCTCTAATCTGATAGTGGTAGTGGGGTGATAGATGTCTAGTCTCCTTTATGGCTCTAATCTGATAGTGGCAGTGGGTTGATAGATATCTAGTCTCCTTTATGGCTCTAATCTGATAGTGGTAGTGGGGTGGTAGATGTCTAGTCTTTCTTATGGCTCTAATCTGATAGTGGTAGTGGGGTGGTAGATGTCTAGTCTCATTTATGGCTAATCTGATAGTGGTAGTGGGGTGGTAGATCTCAGTCTTCCTTATGGCTCTAATCTGATAGTGGTAGGGGGGTTGTAGATGTCTAGTCTCCTTTATGGCTCTAAGCTGATAGTGGTAGTGGGGTTTTAGATGTCTAGTCTACTTTATGGCTCTAATCTGATATTGGTAGTGGGGTGGTAGATGTCTAGTCTCCCTTATGGCTCTAATCTGATAGTGGTAGTAGGGTGATAGATGTCTAGTCTCCTTTATGGCTCTAATCTGATAGTGGTAGATGTCTAGTCTCCTTTATGGCTCTAATCTGATAGTGGTAGATGTCTAGTCTCCTTTATGGCTCTAATCTGATAGTGGTATTGGGGTGGTAGATGTCTAGTCTCCTTTATGGCTCTAATCTGATAGTGGTAGTGGGGTGGTAGATGTCTAGTCTCCTTTATGGCTCTAATCTGATAGTGGTAGTGGGGTTTTAGATGTCTATTCTCCTTTATGGCTCTAATCTGATAGTGGTAGTGGGGTGATAGATGTCTAGTCTCCTTTATGGCTCTAATCTGATAGCGGCAGTGGTTTGATAGATATCTAGTCTCCTTATGGCTCTAATCTGATAGTGGTAGATGTCTAGTCTTCCTTACGGCTCTAATCTGATATAGGCAGTGGGTTGATAGATGTCTAGTCTCCCTTACGGCTCTAATCTGATAGTGGTAGGGGGGTTGTAGATGTCTAGTCTCCTTTATGGCTCTAATCTGTTCGTGGTAGTGGGGTTTTAGATGTCTAGTCTCCTTTATGGCTCTAATCTGATAGTGGCAGTGAGTTGATAGATATCTAGTCTCTTTTATGGCTCTAATCTGATAGTGGTAGTGGGGTGGTAAATGTCTAGTCTCTCTTATGGCTCTAATCTGATAGTGGTAGGGGGGTTGTACATGTCTACTCACCTTTATGGCTCAAATCTGATAGTGGTAGTGGGGTGGTAGATGTCTAGTCTCATTTATGGCTCTAATCTGATAGTGGTAGTGGGGTTTTAGATGTCTATTCTCCTTTATGGCTCTAATCTGATAGTGGTAGTGGGGTGATAGATGTCTAGTCTCCTTTATGGCTCTAATCTGATAGTGGTAGTGGGGTGGTAGATTTCTAGTCTCTTTTATGGCTCTAATCTGATAGTAATAGATGTCTAGTCTCCTTAATGGCTCTAATCTGGTAGTGGTAGTGGGTTGATAGATATCTAGTCTCCTTTATGGCTCTAATCTGATAGTGGTAGTGGGGTGGTAGATGTCTAGTCTTCCTTATGGCTCTAATCTGATAGTGGTAGGGGGGTTGTAGATGTCTATTCTCCTTTATGGCTCTAATCTGATAGTGGTAGTGGGGTGATAGATGTCTAGTCTCCTTTATGGCTCTAATCTGATAGTGGTAGTGGGGTGATAGATGTCTAGTCTCCTTTATGGCTCTAATCTGACAGTGGCAGTGGGTTGATAGATATCTAGTCTCCTTTATGGCTCTAATCTGATAGTGGTAGTGGGGTGGTAGATGTCTAGTCTTTCTTATGGCTCTAATCTGATAGTGGTAGTGGGGTGGTAGATGTCTAGTCTCATTTATGGCTAATCTGATAGTGGTAGTGGGGTGGTAGATCTCAGTCTTCCTTATGGCTCTAATCTGATAGTGGTAGGGGGGTTGTAGATGTCTAGTCTCCTTTATGGCTCTAATCTGATAGTGGTAGATGTCTAGTCTCCTTTATGGCTCTAATCTGATAGTGGTAGTGGGGTGATAGATGTCTAGTCTACTTTATGGCTCTAATCTGATAGTGGTAGTGGGGTGGTAGATGTCTAGTCTCCTTTATGGCTCTAATCTGATAGTGGTAGATGTCTCGTCTCCTTTATGGCTCTAATCTGATAGTGGTAGTGGGTTGGTAGATGTCTAGTCTCCTTTATGGCTCTAATCTGATAGTGGTAGATGTCTAGTCTCCTTTATGGCTCTAATCTGATAGTGGTATTGGGGTGGTAGATGTCTAGTCTCATTTATGGCTCTAATCTGATAGTGGTAGTGGGGTGGTAGATGTCTAGTCTTTCTTATGGCTCTAATCTGATAGTGGTAGTGGGGTGGTAGATGTCTAGTCTCCCTTATGGCTCTAATTTGATAGTGGTAGTGGGGTTTTAGATGTCTATTCTCCTTTATGGCTCTAATCTGATAGTGGCAGTGAGTTGATAGATGTCTAGTCTCCTTTATGGCTCTAATCTGATAGTGGTAGTGGGGTGGTAGATGTCTAGTCTCCCGTATGGCTCTAATCTGATAGTGGTAGTGGGGTGGTAGATGTCTAGTCTCCCTTATGGCTCTAATCTGATAGTGGTAGTAGGGTGATAGATGTCTAGTCTACTTTATGGCTCTAATCTGATAGTGGTAGTGGGGTGGTAGATGTCTAGTCTCCTTTATGGCTCTAATCTGATAGTGGTATTGGGGTGGTAGATGTCTAGTCTCCTTTATGGCTCTAATCTGATAGTGGTATTGGGGTGGTAGATGTCTAGTCTCCCTTATGGCTCTAATTTGATAGGCGTAGTGGGGTTTTAGATGTCTATTCTCCTTTATGGCTCTAATCTGATAGTGGCAGTGAGTTGATAGATGTCTAGTCTCCTTTATGGCTCTAATCTGATAGTGGTAGTGGGGTGGTAGATGTCTAGTCTCCCGTATGGCTCTAATCTGATAGTGGTAGTGGGGTGGTAGATGTCTAGTCTCCTTTATGGCTCTAATCTGATAGTGGTAGGGGGGTTGTACATGTCTAGTCTCCTTTATGGCTCAAATCTGATAGTGGTAGTGGGGTGGTAGATGTCTAGTCTCCCGTATGGCTCTAATCTGATAGTGGTAGATGTCTAGTCTCCTTTATGGCTCTAATCTGATAGTGGTAGATGTCTAGTCTCCGTTATGGCTCTAATCTGATAGTGGTAGTGGGGTGATAGATGTCTAGTCTCCTTTATGGCTCTAATCTGATAGTGGCAGTGGGTTGATAGATATCTAGTCTCCTTTATGACTCTAATCTGATAGTGGTAGTGGGGTGGTAGATCTCAGTCTTCCTTATGGCTCTAATCTGATAGTGGTAGTGGGGTGGTAGATGTCTAGTCTCCTTTATGGCTCTAATCTGATAGTGGTAGATGTCTAGTCTCCTTTATGGCTCTAATCTGATAGTGGTAGATGTCTAGTCTCCTTTATGGCTCTAATCTGATAGTGCTAGTGGGGTTTTAGATGTCTATTCTCCTTTATGGCTCTATCTGATAGTGATAGTGGGGTGATGGATGTCTAGTCTCCTTTATGGCTCTAATCTGATAGTGGCAGTGGGTTGATAGATATCTAGTCTCCTTTATGGCTCTAATCTGATAGTGGTAGTGGGGTGGTAGATGTCTAGTCTCCTTTATGGCTCTAATCTGATAGTGGTAGTGGGGTTTTAGATGTCTATTCTCCTTTATGGCTCTAATCTGATAGTGGTAGTGGGGTGGTAGATGTCTAGTCTCCCGTATGACTCTAATCTAGTAGTGGTAGTGGGGTGGTAGATGTCTAGTCTCCCTTATGGCTCTAAACTGAGAGTGGTATTAGGGTGATAGATGTCTAGTCTACTTTATGGCTCTAATCTGATAGTGGTAGAAGTCTAGTCTCCTTTATGGCTCTAATCTGATAGTGGTAGCGCGGTGGTAGATTTCTAGTCTCCTTTATGGCTCTAATCTGATAGTGGTAGAAGTCTAGTCTCCTTTATGGCTCTAATCTGGTAGTGGTAGTGGGGTGGTAGATGTCTAGTCTCCTTTATGGCTTTAATCTGATAGTGGTAGTAGGGTGATAGATGTCTAGTCTCCTTTATGGCTCTAATCTGATAGTGGTAGGGGGGTTGTAGATGTCTAGTCTCCTTTATGGCTCTAATCTGTTCGTGGTAGTGGGGTTTTAGATGTCTATTCTCCTTTATGGCTCTAATCTGATAGTGATAGTGGGGTGATAGATGTCTAGTCTCCTTTATGGCTCTAATCTGATAGTGGCAGTGAGTTGATAGATATCTAGTCTCTTTTATGGCTCTAATCTGATAGTGGTAGTGGGGTGGTAAATGTCTAGTCTCTCTTATGGCTCTAATCTGATAGTGGTAGGGGGGTTGTACATGTCTAGTCACCTTTATGGCTCAAATCTGATAGTGGTAGTGGGGTGGTAGATGTCTAGTCTCATTTATGGCTCTAATCTGATATTGGCAGTGGGTTGATAGATATCTAGTCTCCTTTATGGCTCTAATCTGATAGTGGTATTGGGGTGGTAGATGTCTAGTCTCATTTATGGCTAATCTGATAGTGGTAGTGGGGTGGTAGATCTCAGTCTTCCTTATGGCTCTAATCTGATAGTGGTAGTGGGGTTGTAGATGTCTATTCTCCTTTATGGCTCTAATCTGATACTGGTAGTGGGGTGTTAGATGTCTAGTCTCCTTAATGGCTCTAATCTGGTAGTGGTAGTGGGGTGGTAGATGTCTAGTCTCCCTTATGGCTCTAATCTGATAGTGGTAGTAGGGTGATAGATGTCTAGTCTCATTTATGGCTAATCTGATAGTGGTAGTGGGGTGGTAGATCTCAGTCTTCCTTATGGCTCTAATCTGATAGTGGTAGGGGGGTTGTAGATGTCTAGTCTCCTTTATGGCTCTAATCTGATAGTGGTAGATGTCTCGTCTCCTTTATGGCTCTAATCTGATAGTGGTAGTGGGGTGGTAGATGTCTAGTCTCCTTTATGGCTCTAATCTGATAGTGGTAGATGTCTAGTCTCCTTTATGGCTCTAATCTGATAGTGGTATTGGGGTGGTAGATGTCTAGTCTCATTTATGGCTCTAATCTGATAGTGGTAGTGGGGTGGTAGATGTCTAGTCTCATTTATGGCTCTAATCTGATAGTGGTAGTGGTGTGGTAGATGTCTAGTCTCCCTTATGGCTCTAATTTGATAGTGGTAGTGGGGTTTTAGATGTCTATTCTCCTTTATGGCTCTAATCTGATAGTGGCAGTGAGTTGATAGATGTCTAGTCTCCTTTATGGCTCTAATCTGATAGTGGTAGTGGGGTGGTAGATGTCTAGTCTCCCGTATGGCTCTAATCTGAGAGTGGTAGTGGGGTGGTAGATGTCTAGTCTCCCTTATGGCTCTAATCTGAGAGTGGTAGTGGGGTGGTAGATGTCTAGTCTCCCTTATGGCTCTAATCTGATAGTGGTAGTAGGGTGATAGATGTCTAGTCTACTTTATGGCTCTAATCTGATAGTGGTAGTGGGGTGGTAGATGTCTAGTCTCCTTTATGGCTCTAATCTGATAGTGGTAGATGTCTAGTCTCCTTTATGGCTCTAATCTGATAGTGGTATTGGGGTGGTAGATGTCTAGTCTCCTTTATGGCTCTAATCTGATAGTGGCAGTGGGTTGATAGATATCTAGTCTCCGTTATGGCTCTAATCTGATAGTGGTAGTGGGGTGGTAGATATCTATTCTCCTTTATGGCTCTAATCTGATAGTGGTAGTGGGGTGGTAGATGTCTAGTCTTCCTTATGGCTCTAATCTGATAGTGGTGTTGGGGTGGTAGATGTCTAGTCTCATTTATGGCTAATCTGATAGTGGTAGTGGGGTGGTAGATCTCAGTCTTCCTTATGGCTCTAATCTGATAGTGGTAGGGGGGTTGTAGATGTCTATTCTCCTTTATGGCTCTAATCTGATAGTGGTAGTGGGGTGGTAGATGTCTAGTCTCCCTTATGGCTCTAATCTGATAGTGGTAGTAGGGTGATAGATGTCTAGTCTACTTTATGGCTCTAATCTGATAGTGGTAGTGGGGTGGTAGATGTCTAGTCTCCTTTATGGCTCTAATCTGATAGTGGTAGATGTCTAGTCTCCTTTATGGCTCTAATCTGATAGTGGTAGATGTCTAGTCTCCTTTATGGCTCTAATCTGATAGTGATAGTGGTAGATGTCTAGTCTCCTTTATGGCTCTAATCTGATAGTGCTAGTGGGGTTTTAGATGTCTATTCTCCTTTATGGCTCTATCTGATAGTGATAGTGGGTGATAGATGTCTAGTCTCCTTTATGGCTCTAATCTGATAGTGGCAGTGAGTTGATAGATATCTAGTCTCTTTTATGGCTCTAATCTGATAGTGGTAGTGGGGTGGTAAATGTCTAGTCTCCTTTATGGCTCAAATCTGATAGTGGTAGTGGGGTGGTAGATGTCTAGTCTCATTTATGGCTCTAATCTGATAGTGGCAGTGGGTTGATAGATATCTAGTCTCCTTTATGGCTCTAATCTGATAGTGGTATTGGGGTGGTAGATGTCTAGTCTCATTTATGGCTAATCTGATAGTGGTAGTGGGTTGGTAGATGTCTAGTCTCCTTTATGGCTCTAATCTGATAGTGGTAGGGGGGTTGTAGATGTCTAGTCTCCTTTATGGCTCTAATCTGATAGTGGTAGTGGGGTTTTAGATGTCTATTCTCCTTTATGGCTCTAATCTGATAGTGGTATTGGGGTGGTAGATGTCTAGTCTTCCTTATGGCTCTAATCTGATAGTGGTAGTGGGGTGGTAGATGTCTAGTCTCCTTTATGGCTCTAATCTGATAGTGGTAGGGGGGTTTTAGATGTCTATTCTCCTTTATGGCTCTAATCTGATAGTGGTAGTGGGGTGGTAGATATCTAGTCTCCTTTATGGCTCTAATCTGATAGTGGTAGTGGGGTGGTAGATGTCTAGTCTTCCTTATGGCTCTAATCTGATAGTGGTGTTGGGGTGGTAGATGTCTAGTCTCATTTATGGCTAATCTGATAGTGGTAGTGGGGTGGTAGATCTCAGTCTTCCTTATGGCTCTAATCTGATAGTGGTAGGGGGGTTGTAGATGTCTAGTCTCCTTTATGGCTCTAATCTGATAGTGGTAGTGGGGTTTTAGATGTCTATTCTCCTTTATGGCTCTAATCTGATAGTGTTAGTGGGGTGATAGATGTCTAGTCTCCTTTATGGCTCTAATCTGATAGTGGTAGTGGGGTGATAGATATCTAGTCTCCTTTATGGCTCTAATCTGATAGTGGTAGTGGGGTGGTAGATCTCAGTCTTCCTTATGGCTCTAATCTGATAGTGGTAGGGGGGTTGTAGATGTCTAGTCTCCTTTATGGCTCTAATCTGATAGTGTTAGTGGGGTGATAGATGTCTAGTCTCCTTTATGGCTCTAATCTGATAGTGGTAGTGGGGTTTTAGATGTCTATTCTCCTTTATGGCTCTAATCTGATAGTGGTAGTGGGGTGGTAGATGTCTAGTCTCCCTTATGGCTCTAATCTGATAGTGGTGGTAGGGTGATAGATGTCTAGTCTACTTTATGGCTCTAATCTGATAGTGGTAGTGGGGTGGTAGATGTCTAGTCTCCTTTATGGCTCTAATCTGATAGTGGTAGATGTCTAGTCTCCTTTATGGCTCTAATCTGATAGTGGTAGATGTCTAGTCTCCTTTATGGCTCTAATCTGATAGTGCTAGTGGGGTTTTAGATGTCTATTCTCCTTTATGGCTCTATCTGATAGTGATAGTGGGGTGATAGATGTCTAGTCTCCTTTATGGCTCTAATCTGATAGTGGTAGTGGGGTGGTAGATGTCTAGTCTCCCGTATGACTCTAATCTAGTAGTGGTAGTGGGGTGGTAGATGTCTAGTCTCCCTTATGGCTCTAAACTGATAGTGGTAGTAGGGTGATAGATGTCTATTCTACTTTATGGCTCTAATCTGATAGTGGTAGCGCGGTGGTAGATGTCTAGTCTCCTTTATGGCTCTAATCTGATAGTGGTAGATGTCTAGTCTCCTTTATGGCTCTAATCTGATAGTGGTAGTGGGGTGGTAGATTTCTAGTCTCCTTTATGGCTCTAATCTGATAGTGGTAGAAGTCTAGTCTCCTTTATGGCTCTAATCTGGTAGAAGTAGTGGGGTGGTAGATGTCTAGTCTCCTTTATGGCTTTAATCTGATAGTGGTAGTCGGGTGATAGATGTCTAGTCTACTTTATGGCTCTAATCTGATAGTGGTAGTGGGGTGGTAGATGTCTAGTCTTCCTTATGGCTCTAATCTGATAGTGGTAGGGGGGTTGTAGATGTCTAGTCTCCTTTATGGCTCTAATCTGATAGTGGTAGTGGGGTGATAGATGTCTAGTCTACTTTATGGCTCTAATCTGATAGTGGTAGTGGGGTGGTAGATGTCTAGTCTCCTTTATGGCTCTAATCTGATAGTGGTAGATGTCTAGTCTCCTTTATGGCTCTAATCTGATAGTGGTAGATGTCTAGTCTCCTTTATGGCTCTAATCTGATAGTGCTAGTGGGGTTGTAGATGTCTAGTCTCCTTTATGGCTCTAATCTGATAGTGGTAGTGGGGTGGAAGATGTCTAGTCTTCCTTATGGCTCTAATCTGATAGTGGTAGTGGGGTGGTAGATTTCTAGTCTCCTTTATGGCTCTAATCTGATAGTAATAGATGTCTATTCTCCCTTATGGCTCTAATCTGATAGTGGTAGTAGGGTGATAGATGTCTAGTCTACTTTATGGCTCTAATCTGATAGTGGTAGTGGGGTGGTAGATGTCTAGTCTCCCTTATGGCTCTAATCTGATAGTGGTAGTAGGGTGATAGATGTCTAGTCTCCTTTATGGCTCTAATCTGATAGTGGTAGATGTCTAGTCTCCTTTATGGCTCTAATCTGATAGTGGTAGATGTCTAGTCTCCTTTATGGCTCTAATCTGATAGTGGTAGATGTCTAGTCTCCTTTATGGCTCTAATCTGATAGTGGTATTGGGGTGGTAGATGTCTAGTCTCCTTTATGGCTCTAATCTGGTAGTGGGGTGTTAGATGTCTAGTCTCCTTTATGGCTCTAATCTGATAGTGGTAGTGGGGTGATAGATGTCTAGTCTCCTTTATGGCTCTAATCTGATAGCGGCAGTGGGTTGATAGATATCTAGTCTCCTTATGGCTCTAATCTGATAGTGGTAGTGGGGTGGTAGATGTCTAGTCTCCCTTACGGCTCTAATCTGATAGTGGTAGGGGGGTTGTAGATGTCTAGTCTCCTTTATGGCTCTAATCTGATAGTGCTAGTGGGGTGGTAGATGTCTAGTCCCCCTTATGGCTCTAATCTGATAGTGGTAGTAGGGTGATAGATGTCTAGTCTCCCTTATGGCTCTAATCTGATAGTGGTAGTGGGGTGGTAGATGTCTAGTCTCCTTTATGGCTCTAATCTGATAGTGGCAGTGGGGTGGTAGATGTCTAGTCTCCTTTATGGCTCTAATCTGATAGTGGTAGTGGGGTGGTAGATTTCTAGTCTCCTTTATGGCTCTAATCTGATAGTGGTAGTGGGGTGATAGATGTCTAGTCTACTTTATGGCTCTAATCTCATAGTGGTAGTGGGGTGGTAGATGTCTAGTCTCCTTTATGGCTCTAATCAGATTGTGGTAGATGTCTAGTCTCCTTTATGGCTCTAATCTGATAGTGGTAGTGGGGTGGTAGATGTCTAGTCTCCTTTATGGCTCTAATCTGATAGTGGTAGATGTCTAGTCTCCTTTATGGCTCTAATCTGATAGTGGTAGTGGGGTGGTAGATGTCTAGTCTTCCTTATGGCTCTAATCTGATAGTGGTAGGGGGGTTGTAGATGTCTATTCTCCTTTATGGCTCTAATCTGATAGTGGCAGTGGGTTGATAGATATCTAGTGTCCTTTATGGCTCTATTCTGATAGTGGTAGATGTCTAGTCTCCTTTATGGCTCTAATCTGATAGTGGTAGATGTCTAGTCTCCTTTATGGCTCTAATCTGATAGTGGTAGTGGGGTGGTAGATGTCTAGTCTTTCTTATGGCTCTAATCTGATAGTGGTAGTGGGGTGGTAGATCTCAGTCTTCCTTATGGCTCTAATCTGATAGTGGTAGGGGGGTTGTAGATGTCTAGTCTCCTTTATGGCTCTAAACTGATAGTGGTAGTGGGGTTTTAGATGTCTATTCTCCTTTATGGCTCTATTCTGATAGTGGTAGTTGGGTGGTAGATGTCTAGTCTCCCTTATGGCTCTAATCTGATAGTGGTAGTAGGGTGATAGATGTCTAGTCTCCCTTATGGCTCTAATCTGATAGTGGTAGTAGGGTGATAGATGTCTAGTCTCCTTTATGGCTCTAATCTGATAGTGGTAGATGTCTAGTCTCCTTTATGGCTCTAATCTGATAGTGGTAGATGTCTAGTCTCCTTTATGGCTCTAATCTGATAGTGGTAGATGTCTATTCTCCTTTATGGCTCTAATCTGATAGTGGTAGTGGGGTGATAGATGTCTAGTCTCCTTTATGGCTCTAATCTGATAGCGGCAGTGGGTTGATAGATATCTAGTCTCCTTATGGCTCTAATCTGATAGTGGTAGTGGGGTGGTAGATGTCTAGTCTTCCTTACGGCTCTAATCTGATATAGGCAGTGGGGTGGTAGATGCTTAGTCTTCCTTATGGCTCTAATCTGATAGTGGTAGGGGGGTTGTACATGTCTAGTCTCCTTTATGGCTCAAATCTGATAGTGGTAGTGGGGTTTTAGATGTCTATTCTCCTTTATGGCTCTAATCTGATAGTGGTAGTGGGGTGGTAGATGTCTAGTCTCCTTTATGGCTCTAATCTGATAGTAATAGATGTCTAGTCTCCTTAATGGCTCTAATCTGGTAGTGGTAGTGGGGTGGTAGATGTCTAGTCTCCCTTATGGCTCTAATCTGATAGTGGTAGTAGGGTGATAGATGTCTAGTCTACTTTATGGCTCTAATCTGATAGTGGTAGTGGGGTGGTAGATGTCTAGTCTCCTTTATGGCTCTAATCTGATAGTGGTAGATGTCTCGTCTCCTTTATGGCTCTAATCTGATAGTGGTAGTGGGGTGGTAGATGTCTAGTCTCCTTTATGGCTCTAATCTGATAGTGGTAGATGTCTAGTCTCCTTTATGGCTCTAATCTGATAGTGCTAGTGGGGTTTTAGATGTCTATTCTCCTTTATGGCTCTAATCTGATAGTGATAGTGGGGTGATAGATATCTAGTCTCCTTTATGGCTCTAATCTGATAGTGGCAGTGGGTTGATAGATGTCTAGTCTCCTTTATGGCTCTAATCTGATAGTGGTAGTGGGGTGGTAGATGTCTAGTCTCCCTTATGGCTCTAATTTGATAGTGGTAGTGGGGTTTTAGATGTCTATTCTCCTTTATGGCTCTAATCTGATAGTGGCAGTGAGTTGATAGATGTCTAGTCTCCTTTATGGCTCTAATCTGATAGTGGTAGTGGGGTGGTAGATGTCTAGCCTCCCGTATGGCTCTAATCTGATAGTGGTAGTGGGGTGGTAGATGTCTAGTCTCCCTTATGGCTCTAATCTGATAGTGGTAGTAGGGTGATAGATGTCTAGTCTACTTTATGGCTCTAATCTGATAGTGGTAGTGGGGTGGTAGATGTCTAGTCTCCTTTATGGCTCTAATCTGATAGTGGTAGATGTCTAGTCTCCTTTATGGCTCTAATCTGATAGTGGTATTGGGGTGGTAGATGTCTAGTCTCCTTTATGGCTCTAATCTGATAGTGGTAGGGGGGTTTTAGATGTCTATTCTCCTTTATGGATCTAATCTGATAGTGGTAGTGGGGTGATAGATGTCTAGTCTCCTTTATGGCTCTAATCTGATAGTGGCAGTGGGTTGATAGATATCTAGTCTCCGTTATGGCTCTAATCTGATAGTGGTAGTGGGGTGGTAGATATCTAGTCTCCTTTATGGCTCTAATCTGATAGTGGTAGTGGGGTGGTAGATGTCTAGTCTTCCTTATGGCTCTAATCTGATAGTGGTGTTGGGGTGGTAGATGTCTAGTCTCATTTATGGCTAATCTGATAGTGGTAGTGGGGTTTTAGATGTCTATTCTCCTTTATGGCTCTAATCTGATAGTGGTAGTGGGGTGATAGATGTCTAGTCTCCTTTATGGCTCTAATCTGATAGTGGTAGTGGGGTGATAGATGTCTAGTCTCCTTTATGGCTCTAATCTGATAGTGGCAGTGGGTTGATAGATATCTAGTCTCCTTTATGGCTCTAATCTGATAGTGGTAGTGGGGTGGTAGATCTCAGTCTTCCTTATGGCTCTAATCTGATAGTGGTAGGGGGGTTGTAGATGTCTAGTCTCCTTTATGGCTCTAATCTGATAGTGGTAGTGGGGTTTTAGATGTCTATTCTCCTTTATGGCTCTAATCTGATAGTGGTAGTGGGGTGGTAGATGTCTAGTCTCCCTTATGGCTCTAATCTGATAGTGGTAGTAGGGTGATAGATGTCTAGTCTACTTTATGGCTCTAATCTGATAGTGGTAGTGGGGTGGTAGATGTCTAGTCTCCTTTATGGCTCTAATCTGATAGTGGTAGATGTCTAGTCTCCTTTATGGCTCTAATCTGATAGTGGGGTGGTAGATGTCTAGTCTACTTTATGGCTCTAATCTGGTAGTGGGGTGGTAGATGTCTAGTCTCCTTTATGGCTCTAATCTGGTAGTGGGGTGGTAGATGTCTAGTCTACTTTATGGCTCTAATCTGGTAGTGGGGTGGTAGATGTCTAGTCTACTTTATGGCTCTAATCTGATAGTGGTAGTGGGGTGGTAGATGTCTAGTCTTCCTTATGGCTCTAATCTGATAGTGGTAGGGGGGTTGTAGATGTCTAGTCTCCTTTATGGCTCTAATCTGTTCGTGGTAGTGGGGTTTTAGATGTCTATTCTCCTTTATGGCTCTAATCTGATAGTGATAGTGGGGTAATAGATGTCTAGTCTCCTTTATGGCTCTAATCTGATAGTGGCAGTGAGTTGATAGATATCTAGTCTCTTTTATGGCTCTAATCTGATAGTGGTAGTGGGGTGGTAAATGTCTAGTCTCTCTTATGGCTCTAATCTGATAGTGGTAGGGGGGTTGTACATGTCTAGTCTCCTTTATGGCTCAAATCTGATGGTGGTAGTGGGGTGGTAGATGTCTAGTCTCCTTTATGGCTCTAATCTGATAGTGGCAGTGGGTTGATAGATGTCTAGTCTCCTTTATGGCTCTAATCTGATAGTGGTAGTGGGGTGGTAGATTTCTAGTCTCCTTTATGGCTCTAATCTGATAGTAATAGATGTCTAGTCTCCTTAATGGCTCTAATCTGGTAGTGGTAGTGGGGTGGTAGATGTCTAGTCTCCCTTATGGCTCTAATCTGATAGTAGTAGATGTCTAGTCTACTTTATGGCTCTAATCTGATAGTGGTAGTGGGGTGGTAGATGTCTAGTCTCCTTTATGGCTCTAATCTGATAGTGGTAGATGTCTCGTCTCCTTTATGGCTCTAATCTGATAGTGGTAGTGGGGTGGTAGATGTCTAGTCTCCTTTATGGCTCTAATCTGATAGTGGTAGATGTCTAGTCTCCTTTATGGCTCTAATCTGATAGTGGTAGTGGGGTGGGAGATGTCTAGTCTCCCTTATGGCTCTAATTTGATAGTGGTAGTGGGGTTTTAGATGTCTATTCTCCTTTATGGCTCTAATCTGATAGTGGCAGTGAGTTGATAGATGTCTAGTCTCCTTTATGGCTCTAATCTGATAGTGGTAGTGGGGTGGTAGATGTCTAGTCTCCCGTATGGCTCTAATCTGATAGTGGTAGTGGGGTGGTAGATGTCTAGTCTCCCTTATGGCTCTAATCTGATAGTGGTAGTAGGGTGATAGATGTCTAGTCTACTTTATGGCTCTAATCTGATAGTGGTAGTGGGGTGGTAGATGTCTAGTCTCCTTTATGGCTCTAATCTGATAGTGGTAGATGTCTAGTCTCCTTTATGGCTCTAATCTGATAGTGGTAGATGTCTAGTCTCCTTTATGGCTCTAATCTGATAGTGGTAGATGTCTAGTCTCCTTTATGGCTCTAATCTGATAGTGGTATTGGGGTGGTAGATGTCTAGTCTCCGTTATGGCTCTAATCTGATAGTGGTAGTGGGGTGGTAGATGTCTAGTCTTCCTTATGGCTCTAATCTGATAGTGGTGTTGGGGTGGTAGATGTCTAGTCTCATTTATGGCTAATCTGATAGTGGTAGTGGGGTGGTAGATCTCAGTCTTCCTTATGGCTCTAATCTGATAGTGGTAGGGGGGTTGTAGATGTCTAGTCTCCTTTATGGCTCTAATCTGATAGTGGTAGTGGGGTTTTAGATGTCTATTCTCCTTTATGGCTCTAATCTGATAGTGGTAGTGGGGTGGTAGATGTCTAGTCTCCCTTATGGCTCTAATCTGATAGTGGTAGTAGGGTGATAGATGTCTAGTCTACTTTATGGCTCTAATCTGATAGTGGTAGTGGGGTGGTAGATGTCTAGTCTCCTTTATGGCTCTAATCTGATAGTGGTAGATGTCTAGTCTCCTTTATGGCTCTAATCTGATAGTGGTAGATGTCTAGTCTCCTTTATGGCTCTAATCTGATAGTGCTAGTGGGGTTTTAGATGTCTATTCTCCTTTATGGCTCTATCTGATAGTGATAGTCGGGTGATAGATGTCTAGTCTCCTTTATGGCTCTAATCTGATAGTGGCAGTGGGTTGATAGATATCTAGTCTCCTTTATGGCTCTAATCTGATAGTGGTAGTGGGGTGGTAGATGTCTAGTCTCCTTTATGGCTCTAATCTGATAGTGGTAGATGTCTAGTCTCCTTTATGGCTCTAATCTGATAGTGGTAGTGGGGTTTTAGATGTCTATTCTCCTTTATGGCTCTAATCTGATAGTGGTAGTGGGGTGATAGATGTCTAGTCTCCTTTATGGCTCTAATCTTATAGTGGTAGTGGGGTGGTCGAAGTCTAGTCTCCTTTATGGCTCTCATCTGATAGTAGTAGTGGGGTGGTAGATGTCTAGTCTCCCGTATGACTCTAATCTAGTAGTGGTAGTGGGGTGGTAGATGTCTAGTCTCCCTTATGGCTCTAAACTGATAGTGGTAGTAGGGTGATAGATGTCTAGTCTACTTTATGGCTCTAATCTGATAGTGGTAGCGCGGTGGTAGATGTCTAGTCTCCTTTATGGCTCTAATCTGATAGTGGTAGAAGTCTAGTCTCCTTTATGGCTCTAATCTAGTAGTGGTAGTGGGGTGGTAGATGTCTAGTCTCCTTTATGGCTTTAATCTGATAGTGGTAGTAGGGTGATAGATGTCTAGTCTACTTTATGGCTGTAATCTGATAGTGGTAGATGTCTAGTCTCCTTTATGGCTCTAATCTGATAGTTGTATTGGGGTGGTAGATGTCTAGTCTCATTTATGGCTCTAATCTGATAGTGGTAGTGTGGTGGTAGATGTCTAGTCTCATTTATGGCTCTAATCTGATAGTGGTAGTGGGGTGGTAGATGTCTAGTCTCCCTTATGGCCCTAATCTGATAGTGGTAGGGGGGTTGTAGATGTCTAGTCTCCTTTATGGCTCAAATCTGATAGTGGTAGTGGGCTGATAGATGTCTAGTCTCCTTTATGGCTCTAATCTGATAGTGGTAGTGGGGTGATAGATGTCTAGTCTCCTTTATGCCTCTAATCTGATAGTGGCAGTGGGTTGATAGATATCTAGTCTCCTTTATGGCTCTATTCTGATAGTGGTAGTGGGGTGGTAGATGTCTAGTCTTCCTTATGGCTCTAATCTGATAGTGGTAGGGGGGTTGTAGATGTCTAGTCTCCTTTATGGCTCTAATCTGATAGTGGTAGTGGGGTTTTAGATGTCTATTCTCCTTTATGGCTCTAATCTGATATTGGAAGAGGGTTGATAGATGTCTAGTCTCCCTTATGGCTCTAATCTGATAGTGGTAGTGGGGTGGTAGATGTCTAGTCTTCCTTATGGCTCTAATCTGATAGTGGTAGGGGGGTTGTAGATGTCTAGTCTCCTTTATGGCTCTAATCTGATAGTGGTAGTGGGGTGGTAGATGTCTAGTCTCCTTTATGGCTCTAATCTGATAGTGGTAGATGTCTAGTCTCCTTTATGGCTCTAATCTGATAGTGGTATTGGGGTGGTAGATGTCTAGTCTCATTTATGGCTCTAATCTGATAGTGGTAGTGTGGTGGTAGATGTCTAGTCTCCTTTATGGCTCTAATCTGATAGTGGCAGTGGGTTGATAGAAATCTAGTCTCCTTATGGCTCTAATCTGATAGTGGTAGTGGGGTGGTAGATGTCTAGTCTTCCTTATGGCTCTAATCTGATAGTGGTAGGGGGGTTGTAGATGTCTAGTCTCCTTTATGGCTCTAATCTGATAGTGGTAGTGGTGTTTTAGATGTCTATTCTCCTTTATGGCTCTAATCTGATAGTGGTAGTGGGGTGGTAGATGTCTAGTCTTCCTTATGGCTCTAATCTGATAGTGGTAGGGGGGTTGTAGATGTCTAGTGTCCTTTATGGCTCTAATCTGTTCGTGGTAGTGGGGTGATAGATGTCTAGTCTCCTTTATGGCTCTAATCTGAGAGTGGCATTGAGTTGATAGATATCTAGTCTCCTTTATGGCTCTAATCTGATAGTGGTAGTGGGGTGGTCGAAGTCTAGTCTCCTTTATGGCTCTCATCTGATAGTAGTAGTGGGGTGGTAGATGTCTAGTCTCCCGTATGACTATAATCTGGTAGTGGTAGTGGGGTGGTAGATGTCTAGTCTCCCTTATGGCTCTAAGCTGATAGTGGTAGTAGGGTGATAGATGTCTAGTCTACTTTATGGCTCTAATCTGATAGTGGTAGCGCGGTGGTAGATGTCTAGTCTCCTTTATGGCTCTAATCTGATAGTGGTAGATGTCTAGTCTCCTTTATGGCTCTAATCTGATAGTGGTAGATGTCTAGTCTCCTTTATGGCTTTAATCTGATAGTGGTAATAGGGTGATAGATGTCTAGTCTCCTTTATGGCACTAATCGGATAGTGGTAGTGGGGTGGTAGATGTCTAGTCTTCCTTATGGCTCTAATCTGATAGTGGTAGGGGGGTTGTAGATGTCTATTCTCCTTTATGGCTCTAATCTGATAGTGATAGATGTCTAGTCTACTTTATGGCTCTAATCTGATAGTGGTAGTGGGGTGGTAGATGTCTAGTCTACTTTATGGCTCTAATCTGATAGTGGTAGCGCGGTGGTAGATGTCTAGTCTCCTTTATGGCTCTAATCTGATAGTGGTAGATGTCTAGTCTCCTTTATGGCTCTAATCTGGTAGTGGTAGTGGGGTGGTAGATGTCTAGTCTCCTTTATGGCTTTAATCTGATAGTGGTAATAGGGTGATAGATGTCTAGTCTACTTTATGGCTCTAATCTGATAGTGGTAGTGGGGTGGTAGATGTCTAGTCTCCTTTATGGCACTAATCGGATAGTGGTAGTGGGGTGGTAGATGTCTAGTCTTCCTTATGGCTCTAATCTGATAGTGGTAGGGGGGTTGTAGATGTCTAGTCTCCTTTATGGCTCTAATCTGATAGTGGTAGAGGGGTTTTAGATGTCTATTCTCCTTTATGGCTCTAATCTGATAGTGGTAGTGGGGTGATAGATGTCTAGTCTCCCTTATGGCTCTAATCTGTTCGTGGTAGTGGGGTTTTAGATGTCTATTCTCCTTTATGGCTCTAATCTGATAGTGATATTGGGGTGATAGATGTCTAGTCTCCTTTATGGCTCTAATCTGAGAGTGGCAGTGAGTTGATAGATATCTAGTCTCTTCTTTATGGCTCTAATCTGATAGTGGTAGTGGGGTGGTAGATGTCTAGTCTCTTTTATGGCTCTAATCTGATAGTGGTAGTGGGGTGGTAAATGTCTAGTCTCCCTTATGGCTCTAATCTGATAGTGGTAGGGGGGTTGTACATGTCTAGTCTCCTTTATGGCTCAAATCTAATAGTGGTAGTGGGGTGGTAGATGTCTAGTCTCATTTATGGCTCTAATCTGATAGTGGTAGTGGGGTGATAGATGTCTTGTCTCCTTTATGGCTCTAATCTGATAGTGGTAGTGGGGTGATAGATGTCTATTCTCCTTTATGGCTCTAATCTGATAGTGGTAGTGGGGTGGTAGATGTCTAGTCTTCCTTATGGCTCTAATCTGATAGTGGTAGGGGGGTTGTAGATGTCTAGTGTCCTTTATGGCTCTAATCTGTTCGTGGTAGTGGGGTGATAGATGTCTAGTCTCCTTTATGGCTCTAATCTGAGAGTGGCATTGAGTTGATAGATATCTAGTCTCCTTTATGGCTCTAATCTGATAGTGGTAGTGGGGTGGTCGAAGTCTAGTCTCCTTTATGGCTCTCATCTGATAGTAGTAGTGGGGTGGTAGATGTCTAGTCTCCCGTATGACTATAATCTGGTAGTGGTAGTGGGGTGGTAGATGTCTAGTCTCCCTTATGGCTCTAAGCTGATAGTGGTAGTAGGGTGATAGATGTCTAGTCTACTTTATGGCTCTAATCTGATAGTGGTAGCGCGGTGGTAGATGTCTAGTCTCCTTTATGGCTCTAATCTGATAGTGGTAGATGTCTAGTCTCCTTTATGGCTCTAATCTGATAGTGGTAGATGTCTAGTCTCCTTTATGGCTTTAATCTGATAGTGGTAATAGGGTGATAGATGTCTAGTCTCCTTTATGGCACTAATCGGATAGTGGTAGTGGGGTGGTAGATGTCTAGTCTTCCTTATGGCTCTAATCTGATAGTGGTAGGGGGGTTGTAGATGTCTATTCTCCTTTATGGCTCTAATCTGATAGTGATAGATGTCTAGTCTACTTTATGGCTCTAATCTGATAGTGGTAGTGGGGTGGTAGATGTCTAGTCTACTTTATGGCTCTAATCTGATAGTGGTAGCGCGGTGGTAGATGTCTAGTCTCCTTTATGGCTCTAATCTGATAGTGGTAGATGTCTAGTCTCCTTTATGGCTCTAATCTGGTAGTGGTAGTGGGGTGGTAGATGTCTAGTCTCCTTTATGGCTTTAATCTGATAGTGGTAATAGGGTGATAGATGTCTAGTCTACTTTATGGCTCTAATCTGATAGTGGTAGTGGGGTGGTAGATGTCTAGTCTCCTTTATGGCACTAATCGGATAGTGGTAGTGGGGTGGTAGATGTCTAGTCTTCCTTATGGCTCTAATCTGATAGTGGTAGGGGGGTTGTAGATGTCTAGTCTCCTTTATGGCTCTAATCTGATAGTGGTAGAGGGGTTTTAGATGTCTATTCTCCTTTATGGCTCTAATCTGATAGTGGTAGTGGGGTGATAGATGTCTAGTCTCCCTTATGGCTCTAATCTGTTCGTGGTAGTGGGGTTTTAGATGTCTATTCTCCTTTATGGCTCTAATCTGATAGTGATATTGGGGTGATAGATGTCTAGTCTCCTTTATGGCTCTAATCTGAGAGTGGCAGTGAGTTGATAGATATCTAGTCTCTTCTTTATGGCTCTAATCTGATAGTGGTAGTGGGGTGGTAGATGTCTAGTCTCTTTTATGGCTCTAATCTGATAGTGGTAGTGGGGTGGTAAATGTCTAGTCTCCCTTATGGCTCTAATCTGATAGTGGTAGGGGGGTTGTACATGTCTAGTCTCCTTTATGGCTCAAATCTAATAGTGGTAGTGGGGTGGTAGATGTCTAGTCTCATTTATGGCTCTAATCTGATAGTGGTAGTGGGGTGATAGATGTCTTGTCTCCTTTATGGCTCTAATCTGATAGTGGTAGTGGGGTGATAGATGTCTAGTCTCCTTTATGGCTCTAATCTGATAGTGGCAGTGGGTTGATAGATATCTAGTCTCCTTTATGGCTAATCTGATAGTGGTAGTGGGGTGGTAGATCTCAGTCTTCCTTATGGCTCTAATCTGATAGTGGTAGTGGGGTGGTAGATGTCTAGTCTCATTTATGGCTCTAATCTGATAGTGGTAGTGGGGTGATAGATGTCTAGTCTCCTTTATGGCTCTAATCTGATAGTGGTAGTGGGGTGATAGATGTCTAGTCTCCTTTATGGCTCTAATCTGATAGTGGTAGTGGGGTGGTAGATTTCTAGTCTCCTTTATGGGTCTAATCTGATAGTAATAGATGTCTAGTCTCCTTAATGGCTTTAATCTGGTAGTGGTAGTGGGGTGGTAGATGTCTAGTCTCCCTTATGGCTCTAATCTGATAGTGGTAGTGGGGTGGTAGATGTCTAGTCTCCTTTATGGCTCTAATCTGATAGTGGTAGATGTCTAGTCTCCTTT
Organism: Salvelinus fontinalis; assembly: GCF_029448725.1. Lineage (NCBI taxonomy): Eukaryota > Metazoa > Chordata > Actinopteri > Salmoniformes > Salmonidae > Salvelinus > Salvelinus fontinalis. The sequence continues at coordinate 826,370 of NW_026600227.1, forward strand.
ATGGCTCTAATCTGATAGTGGTAGTGGGGTGGTAGATGTCTAGTCTCCTTTATGGCTCTAATCTGATAGTGGTAGATGTCTAGTCTCCTTTATGGCTCTAATCTGATAGTGGTGGTAGATGTCTAGTCTCATTTATGGCTCTAATCTGATAGTGGTAGTGTGGTGGTAGATGTCTAGTCTCATTTATGGCTCTAATCTGATAGTGGTAGTGGGGTTGTAGATGTCTAGTCTTCCTTATGGATCTAATCTGATAGTGGTAGGGGGGTTGTAGATGTCTAGTCTCCTTTATGGCTCTAATCTGATGTCTATTCTCCTTTATGGCTCTAATCTGATAGTGGTAGTGGGGTGATAGATGTCTAGTCTCCTTTATGGCTCTAAACTGATAGTGGCAGTGGGTTGATAGATATCTAGTCTCCTTTATGGCGCTAATCTGATAGTGGTATTGGGGTGGTAGATGTCTAGTCTTCCTTATGGCTCTAATCTGATAGTGGTAGGGGGGTTGTAGATGTCTAGTCTCCTTTATTGCTCTAATCTGATAGTGGTAGTGGGGTTTTAGATGTCTATTCTCCCTTATGGCTCTAATCTGATAGTGGTAGTAGGGTGATAGATGTCTAGTCTACTTTATGGCTCTAATCTGATAGTGGTAGTGGGGTGGTAGATGTCTAGTCTCCTTTATGGCTCTAATCTGATAGTGGTATTGGGGTGGTAGATGTCTAGTCTCCTTTATGGCTCAAATCTGATAGTGGTAGTGGGGTGGAAGATGTCTAGTCTCATTTATGGCTCTAATCTGATAGTGGTAGTGGGGTTTTAGATGTCTATTCTCCTTTATGGCTCTAATCTGATAGTGGCAGTGGGTTGATAGATATCTAGTCTCCTTATGGCTCTAATCTGATAGTGGCAGTGGGTTGATAGATGTCTATTCTCCTTTATGGATCTAATCTGATAGTGGTAGTGGGGTGATAGATGTCTAGTCTCCTTTATGGCTCTAATCTGATATAGGCAGTGGGTTGATAGATGTCTAGTCTTCCTTATGGCTCTAATCTGATAGTGGTAGGGGGGTTGTAGATGTCTAGTCTCCTTTATGGCTCTAATCTGTTCGTGGTAGTGGGGGTTTAGATGTCTATTCTGCTTTATGGCTCTATTCTGATAGTGATAGTGGGGTGATAGATGTCTAGTCTCATTTATGGCTCTAATCTGATAGTGGCAGTGAGTTGATAGATATCTAGTCTCCTTTATGGCTCTAATCTGATAGTGGTAGTGGGGTGGTAGATGTCTAGTCTCTTTTATGGCTCTAATCTGATAGTGGTAGTGGGGTGGTAAATGTCTAGTCTCCCTTATGGCTCTAATCTGATAGTGGTAGGGGTGTTGTACATGTCTAGTCTCATTTATGGCTCAAATCTGATAGTGGCAGTGGGTTGATAGATATCTAGTCTCCTTTATGGCTCTAATCTGATAGTGGTAGTGGGGTGGTAGATGTCTAGTCTTCCTTATGGCTCTAATCTGATAGTGGTAGGGGGGTTGTAGATGTCTAGTCTCCTTTATGGCTCTAATCTGATAGTGGTAGTGGGGTTTTAGATGTCTATTCTCCTTTATGGCTCTAATCTGATATTGGCAGTGGGTTGATAGATGTCTAGTCTCCCTCATGGCTCTAATCTGATAGTGGTAGTGGGGTGGTAGATGTCTAGTCTCCTTTATGGCTCTAATCTGATAGTGGTAGTGGGGTGATAGATGTCAAGTCTCCTTTATGGCTCTAAACTGATAGTGGCAGTGGGTTGATAGATATCTAGTCTCCTTTATGGCTCTAATCTGATAGTGGTATTGGGGTGGTAGATATCTAGTCTCATTTATGGCTAATCTGATAGTGGTAGTGGGGTGATAGATCTCAGTCTTCCTTATGGCTCTAATCTGATAGTGGTAGGGGGGTTGTAGATGTCTAGTCTCCTTTATTGCTCTAATCTGATAGTGGTAGTGGGGTTTTAGATGTCTATTCTCCTTTATGGCTCTATTCTGATAGTGGTAGTGGGGTGGTAGATGTCTAGTCTCCCTTATGGCTCGACTCTGATAGTGGTAGTAGGGTGATAGATGTCTAGTCTACTTTATGGCTCTAATCTGATAGCAGTAGTGGGGTGGTAGATGTCTAGTCTCCTTTATGGCTCTAATCTGATAGTGGTATTGGGGTGGTAGATGTCTAGTCTCCTTTATGGCTCAAATCTGATAGTGGTAGTGGGGTGGAAGATGTCTAGTCTCATTTATGGCTCTAATCTGATAGTGGTAGTGGGGTTTTAGATGTCTATTCTCCTTTATGGCTCTAATCTGATAGTGGTAGTGGGGTGATAGATGTCTAGTCTCCTTTATGGCTCTAATCTGATAGTGGTAGTGGGGTGATAGATGTCAAGTCTCCTTTATGGCTCTAAACTGATAGTGGCAGTGGGTTGATAGATATCTAGTCTTCCTTATGGCTCTAATCTGATAGTGGTATTGGGGTGGTAGATATCTAGTCTCATTTATGGCTAATCTGATAGTGGTAGTGGGGTGATAGATCTCAGTCTTCCTTATGGCTCTAATCTGATAGTGGTAGGGGGGTTGTGGATGTCTAGTCTTCCTTATGGCTCTAATCTGATAGTGGTAGATGTCTAGTCTCCTTTATGGCTCTAATCTGATAGTGGTAGTGGGGTGGTAGATGTCTAGTCTCCTTTATGGCTCTAATCTGATAGTGGTAGTGGGGTGGTAGATGTCTAGTCTCTTTTATGGCTCTAATCTGATAGTGGTAGTGGGGTGGTAAATGTCTAGTCTCCCTTATGGCTCTAATCTGATAGTGGTAGGGGTGTTGTACATGTCTAGTCTCATTAATGGCTCTAATCTGATAGTGGCAGTGGGTTGATAGATATCTAGTCTCCTTTATGGCTCTAATCTGATAGTGGTAGTGGGTTGGTAGATGTCTAGTCTTCCTTATGGCTCTAATCTGATAGTGGTAGGGGGGTTGTAGATGTCTAGTCTCCTTTATGGCTCTAATCTGATAGTGGTAGTGGGGTTGTAGATGTCTAGTCTCCTTTATGGCTCTAATCTGATAGTGGTAGTGGGGTTTTAGATGTCTAGTCTCCTTTATGGCTCTAATCTGATAGTGGTAGTGGGGTGATAGATGTCTAGTCTCCTTTATGGCTCTAATCTGATCGTTGCAGTGGGTTGATAGATATCTAGTCTCCTTTATGGCTCTAATCTGATAGTGGTAATGGGGCAGTAGATGTCTAGTCTTCCTTATGGCTCTAATCTGATAGTGGTTTTGGGGTGGTAGATGTCTAGTCTCATTTATGGCTAATCTGATAGTGGTAGTGGGGTTGTAGATGTCTAGTCTCCTTTATGGGTCTAATCTGATAGTGGTAGTGGGTTTTAGATGTCTATTCTCCTTTATGGCTCTAATCTGATAGTGGTAGTGGGGCATAGATGTCTAGTCTCCTTTATGGCTCTAATCTGATAGTAATAGATGTCTAGTCTCCTTAATGGCTCTAATCTGGTAGTGGTAGTGGGGTGGTAGATGTCTAGTCTCCCTTATGGCTCTAATCTGATAGTGGTAGTAGGGTGAAAGATGTCTAGTCTACTTTATGGCTCTAATCTGATAGTGGTAGTGGGGTGGTAGATGTCTCGTCTCCTTTATGGCTCTAATCTGATAGTGGTAGTGGGGTGGTAGATGTCTAGTCTTCTTTATGGCTCTAATCTGATAGTGGTAGATGTCTATTCTCCTTTATGGCTCTAATCTGATAGTGGTAGTGGGGTGATAGATGTCTAGTCTCCTTTCTGCCTCTAATCTGATAGTGGCAGTGGGTTGATAGATATCTAGTCTCCTTTATGGCTCTAATCTGATAGTGGTAGTGGGGTTTTAGATGTCTAGTCTTCCTTATGGCTCTAATCTGATAGTGGTAGGGGGGTTGTAGATGTCTAGTCTCCTTTATGGCTCTAATCTGATAGTGGTAGTGGGGTGATAGATGTCTAGTCTCCTTTATGGCTCTAATCTGATAGTGGTAGTGGGGTGATAGATGTCTAGTCTCCTTTATGGCTCTAATCTGATAGTGGCAGTGCGTTGATAGATATCTAGTCTCCTTTATGGGTCTAATCTGATAGTGGTAGTGGGGTGATAGATGTCTAGTCTCCTTTATGGGTCTAATCTGATAGTGGTAGTGGGGTGGTAGATGTCTAGTCTTCCTTATGGCTCTAATCTGATAGTGGTATTGGGGTTAGATGTCTAGTCTCATTTATGGCTAATCTTATAGTGGTAGTGGGGTGGTAGATCTCAGTCTTCATTATGGCTCTAATCTGATAGTGGTAGGGGGGTTGTAGATGTCTAGTCTCCTTTATGGCTCTAATCTGATAGTGGTAGATGTCTAGTCTCCTTTATGGCTCTAATCTGATAGTGGTAGATGTCTAGTCTCCTTTATGGCTCTAATCTGATACTGGTAGTGGGGTGGTAGATTTCTAGTCTCCTTTATGGCTCTAATCTGATAGTGGTAGATGTCTAGTCTCCTTTATGGCTCTAATCTGGTAGTGGGGTGGTAGATGTCTAGTCTCCTTTATGGCTCTAATCTGGTAGTGGGGTGGTAGATGTCTAGTCTACTTTATGGCTCTAATCTGGTAGTGGGGTGGTAGATGTCTAGTCTACTTTATGGCTCTAATCCGATAGTGGTAGATTTCTAGTCTCCTTTATGGCTCTAATCTGATAGTGGTAGTGGGGTGATAGATGTCTAGTCTCCTTTATGGCTCTAATCTGATAGTGGCAGTGGGTTGATAGATATCTAGTCTCATTTATGGCTAATCTGATAGTGGTAGTGGGGTGGTAGATCTCAGTCTTCCTTATGGCTCTAATCTGATAGTGGTAGGGGGGTTGTAGATGTCTAGTCTCCTTTATGGCTCTAATCTGATAGTGGTAGTGGGGTTTTAGATGTCTATTCTCCTTTATGGCTCTAATCTGATAGTGGTAGTGGGGTGATAGATGTCTAGTCTCCTTTATGGCTCTAATCTGATAGTGGCAGTGGGTTGATAGATGTCTAGTCTCCTTTATGGCTCTAATCTGATAGTAATAGATGTCTAGTCTCCTTAATGGCTCTAATCTGGTAGTGGTAGTGGGGTGGTAGATGTCTAGTCTCCCTTATGGCTCTAATCTGATAGTGGTAGTAGGGTGATAGATGTGTAGTCTACTTTATGGCTCTAATCTGATAGTGGTAGTGGGGTGGTAGATGTCTAGTCTCCTTTATGGCTCTAATCTGATAGTGGTAGATGTCTAGTCTCCTTTATGGCTCTAATCTGGTAGTGGGGTGGTAGATGTCTAGTCTACTTTATGGCTCTAATCTGGTAGTGGGGTGGTAGATGTCTAGTCTACTTTATGGCTCTAATCCGATAGTGGTAGATTTCTAGTCTCCTTTATGGCTCTAATCTGATAGTGGTAGTGGGGTGGTAGATGTCTAGTCTCATTTATGGCTCTAATCTGATAGTGGTAGTGGGGTAGTAGATGTCTAGTCTCCCTTATGGCTCTAATCTGATAGTGGTAGTTGGGTTTAGATGTCTATTCTCCTTTATGGCTCTAATCTGTTAGTGGTACTGGGGTGATAGATGTCTAGTCTCCTTTATGGCTCTAATCTGATAGTGGCAGTGGGTTGATAGATATCTAGTCTCCTTTGTGGCTCTAATCTGATAGTGGTAGTGGGGTGGTAGATGTCTAGTCTCATTTATGGCTCTAATCTGATAGTGGTAGTGGGGTGGTAGATGTCTAGTCTCATTTATGGCTCTAATCTGATAGTGGTAGTGGGGTTTTAGATGTCTATTCTCCTTTATGGCTATAATCTGATAATGGCAGTGGGTTGATAGATGTTTAGTCTCCTTTATGGCTCTAATCTGATAGTGGTAGTGGGGTGGTCGATGTCTAGTCTCCTTTATGGCTTTCATCTGATAATAGAAGTGGGGTGGTAGATGTCTAGTCTCATTTATGGCTCTAATCTGATAGTGGTAGTGGGGTTTTAGATGTCTATTCTCCTTTATGGCTATAATCTGATAATGGCAGTGGGTTGATAGATGTTTAGTCTCCTTTATGGCTCTAATCTGATAGTGGTAGTGGGGTGGTCGATGTCTAGTCTCCTTTATGGCTTTCATCTGATAATAGAAGTGGGGTGGTAGATGTCTAGTCTCATTTATGGCTCTAATCTGATAGTGGTAGTGGCGTGGTAGATGTCTAGTCTCCTTTATGGCTCTAATCTGATAGTGGTAGTGGGGTGGTAGATGTCTAGTCTCCTTTATGGCTCTAATCTGATAGTGGTAGATGTCTAGTCTCCTTTATGGCTCTAATCTGATAGTGGTAGTGGGGTGTTAGATGTCTAGTCTCCTTTATGGCTCTAATCTGATAGTGGTAGATGTCTAGTCTCCTTTATGGCTCTAATCTGATAGTGGTAGTGGGGTGGTAGATGTCTAGTCTCCTTTATGGCTCTAATCTGATAGTGGTAGATGTCTAGTCTCATTTATGGCTCTAATCTGATAGTGGTAGTGGGGTAGTAGATGTCTAGTCTCCCTTATGGCTCTAATCTGATAGTGGCAGTGGGTTGATAGATGTTTAGTCTCCTTTATGGCTCTAATCTGATAGTGGCAGTGGGTTGATAGATATCTAGTCTCCTTTGTGGCTCTAATCTGATAGTGGTAGTGGGGTGGTAGATGTCTAGTCTCCTTTATGGCTCTAATCTGATAGTGGTAGTGGGGTGGTAGATGTCAACTCTCATTTATGGCTCTAATCTGATAGTGGTAGTGGGGTGGTAGATGTCTATTCTCCTTTATGGCTATAATCTGATAGTGGCAGTGGGTTGATAGATGTTTAGTCTCCTTTATGGCTCTAATCTGATAGTGGTAGTGGGGTTTTAGATGTCTATTCTCCTTTATGGCTATAATCTGATAGTGGCAGTGGGTTGATAGATGTTTAGTCTCCTTTATGGCTCTAATCTGATAGTGGTAGTGGGTTGATAGATGTTTAGTCTCCTTTATGGCTCTAATCTGATAGTGGTAGTGGGGTGGTCGGTGTCTAGTCTCCTTTATGGCTCTCATCTGATAATAGTAGTGGGGTGGTAGATGTCTAGTCTCATTTATGGCTCTAATCTGATAGTGGTAGTGGGGTGGTAGATGTCTAGTCTCCTTTATGGCTCTAATCTGATAGTGGCAGTGGGGTGGTAGATGTCTAGTCTCCCTTATGGCGCTAATCTTATAGTGGTAGTAGGCTGATAGATGTCTAGTCTACTTTATGGCTCTAATCTGATAGTGGTAGTGGGGTGGTAGATGTCTAGTCTCCTTTATGGCTCTAATCTGATAGTGGTAGATGTCTAGTCTCCTTTATGCCTCTAATCGGATAGTGGTAGTGGGGTGGTAGATGTCTAGTCTCCTTTATGGCTCTAATCTGATAGTGGTAGATGTCTAGTCTCCTTTATGGCTCTAATCTGATAGTAGTATTGGGGTGGTAGATGTCTAGTCTCATTTATGGCTCTAATCTGATAGTGGTAGTGGGGTAGTAGATGTCTAGTCTCCCTTATGGCTCTAATCTGATAGTGGTAGTGGGGTGATAGATGTCTAGTCTCCTTTGTGGCTCTGATCTGATAGTGGTAGTGGGGTGATAGATGTCTAGTCTCCTTTATGGCTCTAATCTGATAGTGGCAGTGGGTTGAAAGATATCTAGTCTCCTTTATGGCTCTAATCTGATAGTGGTAGTGGGGTGGTAGATGTCTAGTCTCATTTATGGCTAATCTGACAGTGGTAGTGGGGTGGTAGATGTCTAGTCTTCCTTATGGCTCTAATCTGATAGTGGTAGTGGGGTTTTAGATGTCTATTCTCCTTTATGGCTCTAATCTGATAGTGGTAGTGGGGTGATAGATGTCTAGTCTCCTTTATGGCTCTAATCTGATAGTGGTAGTGGGGTGGTAGATGTCTAGTCTCCTTTATGGCTCTAATCTGATAGTGGTAGTGGGGTGGTCGATGTCTAGTCTCCTTTATGGCTCTCCTGATAGTAGTAGTGGGGTGGTAGATGTCTAGTCTCCCGTATGGCTCTAATCTGGTAGTGGTAGTGGGGTGGTAGATGTCTAGTCTCCCGTATGGCTCTAATCTGGTAGTGGTAGTGGGGTGGTAGATGTCTAGTCTCCCTTATGGCTCTAATCTGATAGTGGTAGTAGGGTGATAGATGTCTAATCTACTTTATGGCCCTAATCTGATAGTGGTTGTGGGGTGGTAGATGTCTAGTCTCCTTTATGGCTCTAATCTGATAGTGGTAGTGGGGTGGTAGATGTCTAGTCTCATTTATGGCTCTAATCTGATAGTGGTAGTGGGGTTTTAGATGTCTATTCTCCTTTATGGCTATAATCTGATAGTGGCAGTGGGTTGATAGATGTTTAGTCTCCTTTATGGCTCTAATCTGATAGTTGTAGTTGGGTGATAGATATCTAGTCTCCTTTATTGCTCTAATCTAATAGTGGTAGATGTCTAGTCTCCTTTATGGCTCTAATCTGATAGTGGCAGTGGGTTGATAGATATCTAGTCTCCTTTATGGCTCTAATCTGATAGTGGTAGATGTCTAGTCTCCTTTATGGCTCTAATCTGATAGTAGTATTGGGGTGGTAGATGTCTAGTCTCATTTATGGCTCTAATCTGATAGTGGTAGTGGGGTAGTAGATGTCTAGTCTCCCTTATGGCTCTAATCTGATAGTGGTAGTGGGGTTTAGATGTCTATTCTCCTTTATGGCTCTAATCTGTTAGTGGTAGTGGGGTGATAGATGTCTAGTCTCCTTTATGGCTCTAATCTGATAGTGGCAGTGGGTTGATAGATATCTAGTCTCCTTTGTGGCTCTAATCTGATAGTGGTAGTGGGGTGGTAGATGTCTAGTCTCCTTTATGGCTCTAATCTGATAGTGGTGGTGGGGTGGTAGATGTCTAGTCTCATTTATGGCTCTAATCTGATAGTGGTAGTGGGGTGGTAGATGTCTAGTCTCATTTATGGCTCTAATCTGATAGTGGTAGTGGGGTTTTAGATGTCTATTCTCCTTTATGGCTATAATCTGATAGTGGCAGTGGGTTGATAGATGTTTAGTCTCCTTTATGGCTCTAATCTGATAGTGGTAGTGGGGTGGTCGATGTCTAGTCTCCTTTATGGCTTTCATCTGATAATAGTAGTGGGGTGGTAGATGTCTAGTCTCATTTATGGCTCTAATCTGATAGTGGTAGTGGGGTGGTAGATGTCTAGTCTCCTTTATGGCTCTAATCTGATAGTGGTAGTGGGGTGGTAGATGTCTAGTCTCCTTTATGGCTCAAATCTGATAGTGGTAGATGTCTAGTCTCCTTTATGGCTCTAATCTGATAGTGGTAGTGGGGTGATAGATGTCTAGTCTCCTTTATGGCTCTAATCTGATAGTGGCAGTGGGTTGATAGATATCTAGTCTCCTTTGTGGCTCTGATCTGATAGTGGTAGTGGGGTGATAGATGTCTAGTCTCCTTTATGGCTCTAATCTGATAGTGGCAGTGGGTTGAAAGATATCTAGTCTCCTTTATGGCTCTAATCTGATAGTGGTAGTGGGGTGGTAGATGTCTAGTCTCCTTTATGGCTCTAATCTGATAGTGGTATTGGGGTGGTAGATGTCTAGTCTCATTTATGGCTAATCTGACAGTGGTAGTGGGGTGGTAGATGTCTAGTCTTCCTTATGGCTCTAATCTGATAGTGGTAGTGGGGTTTTAGATGTCTATTCTCCTTTATGGCTCTATTCTGATAGTGGTAGTGGGGTGATAGATGTCTAGTCTCCTTTATGGCTCTAATCTGATAGTGGTAGTGGGGTGGTAGATGTCTAGTCTCCTTTATGGCTCTAATCTGATAGTGGTATTGGGGTGGTCGATGTCTAGTCTCCTTTATGGCTCTCATCTGATAGTAGTAGTGGGGTGGTAGATGTCTAGTCTCCCGTATGGCTCTAATCTGGTAGTGGTAGTGGGGTGGTAGATGTCTAGTCTCCCTTATGGCTCTAATCTGATAGTGGTAGTAGGGTGATAGATGTCTAATCTACTTTATGGCTCTAATCTGATAGTGGTTGTGGGGTGGTAGATGTCTAGTCTCCTTTATGGCTCTAATCTGATAGTGGTAGTGGGGTGGTAGATGTCTAGTCTCATTTATGGCTCTAATCTGATAGTGGTAGTGGGGTTTTAGATGTCTATTCTCCTTTATGGCTATAATCTGATAGTGGCAGTGGGTTGATAGATGTTTAGTCTCCTTTATGGCTCTAATCTGATAGTTGTAGTTGGGTGATAGATGTCTAGTCTCCTTTATGGCTCTAATCTGATAGTGGCAGTGGTTTGATAGATATCTAGTCTCCTTTATTGCTCTAATCTAATAGTGGTAGATGTCTAGTCTCCTTTATGGTTCTAATCTGATAGTGGCAGTGGGTTGATAGATATCTAGTCTCCTTTATGGCTTTAATCTGATAGTGGTAGTGGGGTGGTAGATGTCTAGTCTCCTTTATGGCTCTAATCTGATAGTGGTAGATGTCTAGTCTCCTTTATGGCTCTAATCTGATAGTGGTAGTGGGGTGGTAGATGTCTAGTCTCATTTATGGCTCTAATCTGATAGTGGTAGTGGGGTGGTAGATGTCTAGTCTCATTTATGGCTCTAATCTGATAGTGGTAGTGGGGTTTTAGATGTCTATTCTCCTTTGTGGCTATAATCTGATAGTGGCAGTGGGTTGATAGATGTTTAGTCTCCTTTATGGCTCTAATCTTATAGTGGTAGTAGGCTGATAGATGTCTAGTCTACTTTATGGCTCTAATCTGATAGTGGTAGTGGGGTGGTAGATGTCTAGTCTCCTTTATGGCTCTAATCTGATAGTGGTAGATGTCTAGTCTCCTTTATGCCTCTAATCTGATAGTGGTAGTGGGGTGGTAGATGTCTAGTCTCATTTATGGCTCTAATCTGATAGTGGTAGTGGGGTAGTAGATGTCTAGTCTCCCTTATGGCTCTAATCTGATAGTGGTAGTGGGGTTTAGATGTCTATTCTCCTTTATGGCTCTAATCTGTTAGTGGTAGTGGGGTGATAGATGTCTAGTCTCCTTTATGGCTCTAATCTGATAGTGGCAGTGGGTTGATAGATGTCTAGTCTCATTTATGGCTCTAATCTGATAGTGGTAGTGGGGTGGTAGATGTCTAGTCTCCTTTATGGCTCTAATCTGATAGTGGTAGTGGGGTGGTAGATGTCTAGTCTCCTTTATGGCTCTAATCTGATAGTGGTAGATGTCTAGTCTCCTTTATGGCTCTAATCTGATAGTGGTAGTGGGGTGATAGATGTCTAGTCTCCTTTATGGCTCTAATCTGATAGTGGTAGTGGGGGTTTAGATGTCTATTCTCCTTTAAGGCTCTAATCTGATAGTTGTAGTTGGGTGATAGATGTCTAGTCTCCTTTATGGCTCTAATCTGATAGTGGTATTGGGGTGGTAGATGTCTAGTCTCATTTATGGCTAATCTGACAGTGGTAGTGGGGTGGTAGATGTCTAGTCTTCCTTATGGCTCTAATCTGATAGTGGTAGGGGGGTTGTAGATGTCTAGTCTCTTTTATGGCTCTAATCTGATAGTGGTAGTGGGGTTTTAGATGTCTATTCTCCTTTATGGCTCTAATCTGATTGTGGTAGTGGGTTGATAGATATCTAGTCTCCTTTATGGCTTTAATCTGATAGTGGTAGTGGGGTGGTAGATGTCTAGTCTCCTTTATGGCTCTAATCTGATAGTGGTAGATGTCTAGTCTCCTTTATGGCTCTAATCTGATAGTGGTAGTGGGGTGGTAGATGTCTAGTCTCATTTATGGCTCTAATCTGATAGTGGTAGTGGGGTGGTAGATGTCTAGTCTCATTTATGGCTCTAATCTGATAGTGGTAGTGGGGTTTTAGATGTCTATTCTCCTTTGTGGCTATAATCTGATAGTGGCAGTGGGTTGATAGATGTTTAGTCTCCTTTATGGCTCTAATCTTATAGTGGTAGTAGGCTGATAGATGTCTAGTCTACTTTATGGCTCTAATCTGATAGTGGTAGTGGGGTGGTAGATGTCTAGTCTCCTTTATGGCTCTAATCTGATAGTGGTAGATGTCTAGTCTCCTTTATGCCTCTAATCTGATAGTGGTAGTGGGGTGGTAGATGTCTAGTCTCATTTATGGCTCTAATCTGATAGTGGTAGTGGGGTAGTAGATGTCTAGTCTCCCTTATGGCTCTAATCTGATAGTGGTAGTGGGGTTTAGATGTCTATTCTCCTTTATGGCTCTAATCTGTTAGTGGTAGTGGGGTGATAGATGTCTAGTCTCCTTTATGGCTCTAATCTGATAGTGGCAGTGGGTTGATAGATGTCTAGTCTCATTTATGGCTCTAATCTGATAGTGGTAGTGGGGTGGTAGATGTCTAGTCTCCTTTATGGCTCTAATCTGATAGTGGTAGTGGGGTGGTAGATGTCTAGTCTCCTTTATGGCTCTAATCTGATAGTGGTAGATGTCTAGTCTCCTTTATGGCTCTAATCTGATAGTGGTAGTGGGGTGATAGATGTCTAGTCTCCTTTATGGCTCTAATCTGATAGTGGTAGTGGGGGTTTAGATGTCTATTCTCCTTTAAGGCTCTAATCTGATAGTTGTAGTTGGGTGATAGATGTCTAGTCTCCTTTATGGCTCTAATCTGATAGTGGTATTGGGGTGGTAGATGTCTAGTCTCATTTATGGCTAATCTGACAGTGGTAGTGGGGTGGTAGATGTCTAGTCTTCCTTATGGCTCTAATCTGATAGTGGTAGGGGGGTTGTAGATGTCTAGTCTCTTTTATGGCTCTAATCTGATAGTGGTAGTGGGGTTTTAGATGTCTATTCTCCTTTATGGCTCTAATCTGATTGTGGTAGTGGGGTGATAGATGTCTAGTCTCCTTTGTGGCTCTAATCTGATAGTGGTAGTGGGGTGGTAGATGTCTAGTCTCCTTTGGCTCTAATCTGATAGTGGTAGTGGGGTGGTCGATGTCTAGTCTCCTTTATGGCTCTCATCTGATAGTAGTAGTGGGGTGGTAGATGTCTAGTCTCATTTATGGCTCTAATCTGATAGTGGTAGTGGGGTGGTAGATGTCTAGTCTCCTTTATGGCTCTAATCTGATAGTGGCAGTGGGGTGGTAGATGTCTAGTCTCCCTTATGGCTCTAATCTTATAGTGGTAGTAGGCTGATAGATGTCTAGTCTACTTTATGGCTCTAATCTGATAGTGGTAGTGGGGTGGTCGGTGTCTAGTCTCCTTTATGGCTCTCATCTGATAATAGTAGTGGGGTGGTAGATGTCTAGTCTCATTTATGGCTCTAATCTGATAGTGGTAGTGGGGTGGTAGATGTCTAGTCTCATTTATGGCTCTAATCTGATAGTGGTAGTGGGGTGGTAGATGTCTAGTCTCCTTTATGGCTCTAATCTGATAGTGGCAGTGGGGTGGTAGATGTCTAGTCTCCCTTATGGCTCTAATCTTATAGTGGTAGTAGGCTGATAGATGTCTAGTCTCCTTTATGGCTCTCATCTGATAGTGGCAGTGGGGTGGTAGATGTCTAGTCTCCTTTGTGGCTCTAATCTGGTAGTGGTAGTGGGGTGGTAGATGTCTAATCACCTTTATGGCTCTAATCTGATAGTGGTAGGGGGGTTGTAGATGTCTAGTCTCCCTTATGGCTCTAATCTGATAGTGGTAGTAGGGTGATAGATGTCTAATCTACTTTATGGCTCTAATCTGATAGTGGTTGTGGGGTAGGTAGATGTCTAGTCTCCCTTATGGCTCTAATCTTATAGTGGTAGTAGGCTGATAGATGTCTAGTCTACTTTATGGCTCTAATCTGATAGTGGTAGTGGGGTGGTAGATGTCTAGTCTCCTTTATGGCTCTAATCTGATAGTGGTAGATGTCTAGTCTCCTTTATGCCTCTAATCTGATAGTGGTAGTGGGGTGGTAGATGTCTAGTCTCCTTTATGGCTCTAATCTGATAGTGGTAGATGTCTAGTCTCCTTTAAGGCTCTAATCTGATAGTAGTATTGGGGTGGTAGATGTCTAGTCTCATTTATGGCTCTAATCTGATAGTGGTAGTGGGGTAGTAGATGTCTAGTCTCCCTTATGGCTCTAATCTGATAGTGGTAGTGGGGTTTAGATGTCTATTCTCCTTTATGGCTCTAATCTGTTAGTGGTAGTGGGGTGATAGATGTCTAGTCTCCTTTATGGCTCTAATCTGATAGTGGCAGTGGGTTGATAGATATCTAGTCTCCTTTATGGCTCTAATCTGATAGTGGTAGTGGGGTGGTAGATGTCTAGTCTCATTTATGGCTCTAATCTGATAGTGGTAGTGGGGTGGTAGATGTCTAGTCTCATTTATGGCTCTAATCTGATAGTGGTAGTGGTTTTAGATGTCTATTCTCCTTTATGGCTATAATCTGATAGTGGCAGTGGGTTGATAGATGTTTAGTCTCCTTTATGGCTCTAATCTGATAGTGGTAGTGGGGTGGTCGATGTCTAGTCTCCTTTATGGCTTTCATCTGATAATAGTAGTGGGGTGGTAGATGTCTAGTCTCATTTATGGCTCTAATCTGATAGTGGTAGTGGGGTGGTAGATGTCTAGTCTCCCGTATGGCTCTAATCTGGTAGTGGTAGTGGGGTGGTAGATGTCTTGTCTCCCTTATGGCTCTAATCTGATAGTGGTAGTAGGGTGATAGATGTCTAATCTACTTTATGGCTCTAATCTGATAGTGGTTGTGGGGTGGTAGATGTCTAGTCTCCTTTCTTGCTCTAATCTGATAGTGGTAGATGTCTAGTCTCCTTTATGGCTCTAATCTGATAGTGGTAGGGGGGTTGTAGATGTCTAGTCTCCTTTATGGCTCTAATCTTATAGTGGTAGTGGGGTGGTAGATGTCTAGGCTCCTTTATGGCTTTAATCTGATAGTGGTAGTGGGGTTTTAGATGTCTATTCTCCTTTATGGCTCTAATCTGATAGTGGTAGTGGGGTGATAGATGTCTAGTCTCCTTTATGGCTCTAATCTGATAGTGGTAGTGGGGTGGTAGATGTCTAGGCTCCTTTATGGCTCTAATCTAATAGTGGTAGTGGGGTTTTAGATGTCTATTCTCCTCTATGGCTCTAATCTGATAGTGGTAGTGGGGTGATAGATGTCTAGTCTCCTTTATGGCTCTAATCTGATAGTGGCAGTGGGTTGAAAGATATCTAGTCTCCTTTATGGCTCTAATCTGATAGTGGTAGTGGGGTGGTAGATGTCTAGTCTCCTTTATGGCTCTAATCTGATAGGGGTAGATGTCTAGTCTCCTTTATGGCTCTAATCTGATAGTGGTATTGGGGTTGTAGATGTCTAGTCTCATTTTTGGCTAATCTGATAGTGGTAGTGGGGTGGTAGATGTCTAGTCTTCCTTATGGCTCTAATCTGATAGTGGTAGGGGGGTTGTAGTTGTCTAGTCTCCTTTATGGCTCTAATCTGATAGTGGTAGTGGGGTTTTAGATGTCTAGTCTCCTTTATGGCTCTAATCTGATAGTGGTAGTGGGGTTGTAGATGTCTATTCTCCTTTAAGGCTCTAATCTGATAGTTGTAGTTGGGTGATAGATGTCTAGTCTCCTTTATGGCTCTAATCTGATAGTGGCAGTGGGTTGATAGATATCTAGTCTCCTTTATGGCTCTAATCTGATAGTGGTATTGGGGTGGTAGATTTCTAGTCTCATTTATGGCTAATCTGATAGTGGTAGTGGGGTGGTAGATGTCTAGTCTTCCTTATGGCTCTAATCTGATAGTGGTAGGGGGGTTGTAGATGTCTAGTCTCCTTTATGGCTCTAATCTGATAGTGGTAGTGGGGTTTTAGATGTCTATTCTCCTTTATGGCTCTAATCTGATAGTGGTAGTGGGGTGATAGATGTCTAGTCTCCTTTATGGCTCTAATCTGATAGTGGCAGTGGGTTGATAGATGTCTAGTCTCCTTTATGGCTCTAATCTGATAGTGGTAGTGGGGTGGTAGATGTCTAGGCTCCCATATGGCTCTAATCTGGTAGTGGTAGTGGGGTGGTAGATGTCTAGTCTCCCTTATGGCTCTAATCTGATAGTGGTAGTAGGGTGATAGATGTCTAATCTACTTTATGGCTCTAATCTGATAGTGGTAGTGGGGTGGTAGATGTCTAGTCTCCTTTATGGCTCTAATCTGATAGTGGTAGATGTCTAGTCTCCTTTATGGCTCTAATCTGATAGTGGTAGGGGGGTTGTAGATGTCTAGTCTCCTTTATGGCTCTAATCTGATAGTGGTAGGGGGGTTGTAGATGTCTAGTCTCCTTTATGGCTCTAATCTGATAGTGGCAGTGGGTTGATAGATGTCTAGTCTCCTTTATGGCTCTAATCTGATAGTGGTAGATGTCTAGTCTCCTTTATGGCTCCAATCTGATAGTGGTAGTGGGGTGGTAGATGTCTAGTCTCCTTTATGGCTCTAATCTGATAGTGGTAGTGGGGTGGTCGATGTCTAGTCTCCTTTATGGCTCTAATCTGATAGTAGTAGTGGGGTGGTGGATGTCTAGTCTCCCGTATAGCTCTAATCTGGTAGTGGTAGTGGGGTGGTAGATGTCTAGTCTCCCTTATGGCTCTAATCTGATACTGGTAGTAGGCTGATAGATGTCTAGTCTACTTTATGGCTATAATCTGATAGTGGTAGTGGGGTGGTAGATGTCTAGTCTCTTTTATGGCTCTAATCTGATAGTGGTAGATGTCTAGTCTCCTTAATGGCTCTAATCTGATAGTGGTAGTGGGGTGGTAGATTTCTAGTCTCCTTTATGGCTCTAATCTGATAGTGGTAGATGTCTAGTCTCCTTTATGGCTCTAATCTGGTAGTGGTAGTGGGGTGGTAGATATCTAGTCTTCTTTATGGCTCTAATCTGATAGTGGTAGTGTGGTGATAGATGTCTAGTCTCCTTTATGGCTCTAATCTGATAGTGGCAGTGGGTTGATAGATATCTAGTCTCCTTTATGGCTCTAATCTGATAGTCATAGTGGGGTGGTAGATGTCTAGTCTCCTTTATTTCTCTAATCTGATAGTGGGTTGATAGATGTCTATTCTCCTTTATGGCTCTAATCTGATAGTTGTATTGGGGTGGTAGATGTCTAGTCTCATTTATGGCTAATCTGATAGTGGTAGTGGGGTGGTAGATGTCTAATCTTCCTTATGGCTCTAATCTGATAGTGGTAGGGGGGTTGTAGATGTCTAGTCTCCTTTATGGCTCTAATCTGATAGTGGTAGTGGGGTTTTAGATGTCTATTCTCCTTTATGGCTCTAATCTGATAGTGGCAGTGGGTTGATAGATGTCTAGTCTCCTTTATGGCTCTCATCTGATAGTAGTAGTAGTAGGGTGGTCGATGTCTAGTCTACTTTATGGCTCTAATCTGATAGTGGTAGATGTCTAGTCTCATTTATGGCTCTAATCTGATAGTGGTAGTGGGGTGGTAGATGTCTAGTCTCATTTATGGCTCTAATCTGATAGTGGCAGTGGGGTGGTAGATGTCTAGTCTCCCTTATGGCTCTAATCTTATAGTGGTAGTAGGCTGATAGATGTCTAGTCTACTTTATGGCTCTAATCTGATAGTGGTAGTGGGGTGGTAGATGTCTAGTCTCCTTTATGGCTCTAATCTGATAGTGGTAGAT
Organism: Salvelinus fontinalis; assembly: GCF_029448725.1. NCBI lineage: Eukaryota > Metazoa > Chordata > Actinopteri > Salmoniformes > Salmonidae > Salvelinus > Salvelinus fontinalis. The sequence goes on from NW_026600227.1 coordinate 844,062, forward strand.
GTCTAGTCTCCTTTAAGGCTCTAATCTGATAGTAGTATTGGGGTGGTAGATGTCTAGTCTCATTTATGGCTCTAATCTGATAGTGGTAGTGGGGTAGTAGATGTCTAGTCTCCCTTATGGCTCTAATCTGATAGTGGTAGTGGGGTTTAGATGTCTATTCTCCTTTATGGCTCTAATCTGTTAGTGGTAGTGGGGTGATAGATGTCTAGTCTCCTTTATGGCTCTAATCTGATAGTGGCAGTGGGTTGATAGATATCTAGTCTCCTTAGTGGCTCTAATCTAATAGTGGTAGTGGGGTGGTAGATGTCTAGTCTCCTTTATGGCTCTAATCTGATAGTGGTAGTGGGGTGGTAGATGTCTAGTCTCATTTATGGCTCTAATCTGATAGTGGTAGTGGGGTGGTAGATGTCTAGTCTCATTTATGGCTCTAATCTGATAGTGGTAGTGGGGTTTTAGATGTCTATTCTCCTTTATGGCTATAATCTGATAGTGGCAGTGGGTTGATAGATGTTTAGTCTCCTTTATGGCTCTAATCTGATAGTGGTAGATGTCTAGTCTCCTTTATGGCTCTAATCTGATAGTGGTAGTGGGGTGATAGATGTCTAGTCTCCTTTATGGCTCTAATCTGATAGTGGCAGTTGGTTGATAGATATCTAGTCTCCTTTGTGGCTCTAATCTGATAGTGGTAGTGGGGTGGTAGATGTCTAGTCTCCTTTATGGCTCTAATCTGATAGTGGTAGTGGGGTGGTCGATGTCTAGTCTCCTTTATGGCTTTCATCTGATAATAGTAGTGGGGTGGTAGATGTCTAGTCTCATTTATGGCTCTAATCTGATAGTGGTAGTGGGGTGGTAGATGTCTAGTCTCCTTTATGGCTCTAATCTGATAGTGGTAGTGGGGTGGTAGATGTCTAGTCTCCTTTATGGCTCTAATCTGATAGTGGTAGATGTCTAGTCTCCTTTATGGCTCTAATCTGATAGTGGTAGTGGGGTGATAGATGTCTAGTCTCCTTTATGGCTCTAATCTGATAGTTGTATTGGGGTGGTAGATGTCTAGTCATTTATGGCTAATCTGATAGTGGTAGTGGGGTGGTAGATGTCTAATCTTCCTTATGGCTCTAATCTGATAGTGGTAGGGGGGTTGTAGATGTCTAGTCTCCTTTATGGCTCTAATCTGATAGTGGTAGTGGGGTGATAGATGTCTAGTCTCCTTTATGGCTCTAATCTGATAGTGGCAGTGGGTTGATAGATGTCTGGTCTCCTTTATGGCTCTAATCTGATAGTGGTAGTGGGGTGGTAGATGTCTAGTCTCCTTTATGGCTCTAATCTGATAGTGGTATTGGGGTGGTAGATGTCTAGTCTCCTTTATGGCTCTAATCTGATAGTGGTAGTGGGGTGGTAGATGTCTAGTCTCCTTTATGGCTCTAATCTGATAGTGGCAGTGGGTTGATAGATGTCTAGTCTCCTTTATGGCTCTCATCTGATAGTAGTAGTGGGGTGGTAGATGTCTAGTCTCCCGTATGGCTCTAATCTGGTAGTGGTAGTGGGGTGGTAGATGTCTAGTCTCCCTTATGGCTCTAATCTGATAGTGGTAGTAGGGTGATAGATGTCTAGTCTACTTTATGGCTCTAATCTGATAGTGGTAGTGGGGTGGTAGATGTCTAGTCTCCTTTATGGCTCTAATCTGATAGTGGTAGATGTCTAGTCTCCTTTATGGCTTTTATCTGATAGTGGTAGGGGGGTTGTAGATGTCTAGTCTCCTTTATGGCTCTAATCTGATAGTGGTAGTGGGGTGATAGATGTCTATTCTCCTTTATGGCTCTAATCTGATAGTGCTAGTGGGGTGATAGATGTCTAGTCTCCTTTATGGCTCTAATCTGATAGTGGTAGTGGGGTGGTAGATGTCTAGTCTCCTATATGGCTCTAATCTGATAGTGGTAGTGGGGTGGTAGATGTCTAGTCTCCCTTATGGCTCTAATCTGATAGTGGTAGTAGGCTGATAGTTGTCTAGTCTACTTTATGGCTCTAATCTGATAGTGGTAGTGGGGTGGTAGATGTCTAGTCTCCTTTATGGCTCTAATCTGATAGTGGTAGATGTCTAGTCTCCTTTATGGCTCTAATCTGATAGTGGTAGTGGGGTTTTAGATGTCTTTTCTCCTTTATGGCTCTAATCTGATAGTGGTATTGGGGTGGTAGATGTCTAGTCTCCTTTATGGCTCTAATCTGATAGTGGTAGTGGGGTGGTAGATGTCTAGTCTCCTTTATGGCTCTAATCTGATAGTGGCAGTGGGTTGATAGATGTCTAGTCTCCTTTATGGCTCTCATCTGATAGTAGTAGTGGGGTGGTAGATGTCTAGTCTCCCGTATGGCTCTAATCTGGTAGTGGTAGTGGGGTGGTAGATGTCTAGTCTCCCTTATGGCTCTAATCTGATAGTGGTAGTAGGGTGGTCGATGTCTAGTCTACTTTATGGCTCTAATCTGGTAGTGGTAGTAGGGTGATGGATGTCTAGTCTACTTTATGGCTCTAATCTGATAGTGGTAGTGGGGTGGTAGATGTCTAGTCTCCTTAATGGCTCTAATCTGATAGTGGTAGTGTGGTGGTCGATGTCTAGTCTCCTTTATGGCTCTAATCTGATAGTGGTAGTGGGTTGATAGATGTCTATTCTCCTTTATGGCTCTAATCTGATAGTGGTAGTGTGGTGATAGATGTCTAGTCTCCTTTATGGCTCTAATCTGATAGTGGCAGTGGGTGGATTGATGTCTAGTCTCCTTTATGGCTCTAATCTGATAGTGGTAGTGGGGTGGTAGATGTCTAGTCTCCTTTATGGCTCTAATCTGATAGTGTTAGTGGGGTGATAGATGTCTAGTCTCCTTTATGGCTCTAATCTGATAGTGGCAGTGGGTTGATAGATATCTAGTCTCCTTTATGGCTCTAATCTGATAGTGGTAGTGGGTTGATAGATGTCTATTCTCCTTTATGGCTCTAATCTGATAGTGGTATTGGGGTGGTAGATGTCTAGTCTCATTTATGGCTAATCTGATAGTGGTAGTGGGGTGGTAGATGTCTAATCTTCCTTATGGCTCTAATCTGATAGTGGTAGGGGGGTTGTAGATGTCTAGTCTCCTTTATGGCTCTAATCTGATAGTGGTAGTGGGGTTTTAGATGTCTATTCTCCTTTATGGCTCTAATCTGATAGTGGTAGTGGGGTGATAGATGTCTAGTCTCCTTAATGGCCCTAATCTGATAGTGGCAGTGGGTGGATTGATGTCTAGTCTCCTTTATGGCTCTAATCTGATATTGGTAGTGGGGTGGTAGATGTCTAGTCTCCTTTATGGCTCTAATCTGATAGTGGTAGTGTGGTGGTCGATGTCTAGTCTCCTTTATGGCTCTCATCTGATAGTAGTAGTGGGGTGGTAGATGTCTAGTCTCCCGTATGGCTCTAATCTGGTAGTGGTAGTGGGGTGGTAGATGTCTAGTCTCCTTTATGGCTCTAATCTGATGGTGGTAGATGTCTAGTCTCCTTTATGGCTCTAATCTGATAGTGGTAGTGGGTTTTTAAATGTCTAGTCTCCTTTATGGCTCTAATCTGATAGTGGTAGTGGGGTGGTAGATGTAAAGTCTCCTTTATGGCTCTAATGTGATAGTGGCAGTGGGTTGATAGATATCTAGTCTCCTTTATGGCTCTAATCTGATAGTGGTAGTAGGGTGATGGATGTCTAGTCTACTTTATGGCTCTAATCTGATAGTGGTAGTGGGGTGGTAGATGTCTAGTCTCCTTAATGGCTCTAATCTGATAGTGGTAGTGTGGTGGTAGATGTCTAATCTTCCTTATGGCTCTAATCTGATAGTGGTAGGGGGGTTGTAGATGTCTAGTCTCCTTTATGGCTCTCATCTGATAGTAGTAGTGGGGTGGTAGATGTCTAGTCTCCCGTATGGCTCTAATCTGGTAGTGGTAGTGGGGTGGTAGATGTCTAGTCTCCATTATGGCTCTAATCTGATAGTGGTAGTAGGGTGATGGATGTCTAGTCTACTTTATGGCTCTAATCTGATAGTGGTAGTGGGGTGGTAGATGTCTAGTCTCCTTAATGGCTCTAATCTGATAGTGGTAGTGTGGTGGTCGATGTCTAGTCTCCTTTATGGCTCTCATCTGATAGTAGTAGTGGGGTGGTAGATGTCTAGTCTACTTTATGGCTCTAATCTGATAGTGGTAGTGGGGTGGTAGATGTCTAGTCTCCTTTATGGCTCTAATCTGATAGTGATAGATGTCTAGTCTCCTTTATGGCTCTAATCTGATAGTGGTAGTGGGGTTTTAGATGTCTAGTCTCCTTTATGGCTCTAATCTGATAGTGGTAGTGGGGTGGTAGATGTAAAGTCTCCTTTATGGCTCTAATGTGATAGTGGTAGTGGGGTGGTAGATGTAAAGTCTCCTTTATGGCTCTAATCTGATAGTGGTAGTGGGGTGGTAGATGTCTAGTCTACTTTATGGCTCTAATCTGATAGTGGTAGTGGGGTGGTAGATGTCTAGTCTCCTTTATGGCTCTAATCTGATAGTGATAGATGTCTAGTCTCCTTTATGGCTCTAATCTGATAGTGGTAGTGGGGTTGTAGATGTCTAGTCTCCTTTATGGCTCTAATCTGATAGTGGTAGTGGGGTTTTTGATGTCTATTATCCTTTATGGCTCTAATCTGATAGTGGTAGTGTGGTGATCCTTGTCTAGTCTCCTTTATGGCTCTAATCTGATAGTGGCAGTGAGTTGATATATATCTAGTCTCCTTTATGGCTCTAATCTGATAGTGTTAGTGGGGTGGTAGATGTCTAGTCTCCTTTATGGCTCTAATCTGATAATGTTAGTGGGGTGGTAGATGTCTAGTCTCCTTTATGGCTCTAATCTGATAGTGGTAGTGTGGTGATCGATGTCTAGTCTCCTTTATGGCTCTAATCTGATAGTGGCAGTGAGTTGATATATATCTAGTCTCCTTTATGGCTCTAATCTGATAGTGTTAGTGGGGTGGTAGATGTCTAGTATCCTTTATGGCTCTAATCTGATAGTGGTAGTGGGGTGGTAGATGTCTAGTCTCCTTTGTGGCTCTAATCTGATAGTGGTAGATGTCTAGTCTCCTTTATGGCTCTAATCTGATAGTGGTATTGGGGTGGTAGATGTCTAGTCTCATTTATGGCTCTAATCTGATAGTGGTAGTGGGGTGGTAGATGTCTAGTCTCCTTTATGGCTCTAATCTGATAGTGGTAGTGGGGTTTTAGATGTCTATTCTCCTTTTTGGCTCTAATCTGATAGTGGTAGTGTGGTGATAGATGTCTAGTCTCCTTTATGGCCAACTGAAAATTATTCATGATTATTATTTGACCATGCTTGTCACTTATGAACATTTTTGAACATCTTGGCATAGTTCTGTTATAATCTCCACCCGGCACAGCCAGAAGAGGACTGGCCACCCCTCATAGTCTGGTTCCTCTCTAGGTTTCTTCCTAGGTTTTGGCCTTTCCAGGGAGTTTTTCCTAGCCACCGTGCTTCTACACCTGCATTACTAGCTGTTTGGGGTTTTAGGCTGGGTTTCTGTACAGCACTTCGAGATATTAGCTGATGTACGAAGGGCTATATAAAATAAAATTGATTGATTGATTGATCTGATAGTGGCAGTGAGTTGATATATATCTAGTCTCCTTTATGGCTCTAATCTGATAGTGTTAGTGGGGTGATAGATGTCTAGTCTCCTTTATGGCTCTAATCTGATAGTGGTATTGGGGTGGTAGATGTCTAGTCTCATTTATGGCTAATCTGATAGTGGTAGTGGGGTGGTAGATGTCTAATCTTCCTTATGGCTCTAATCTGATAGTTGTAGTGGGGTTTTAGATGTCTATTCTCCTTTTTGGCTCTAATCTGATAGTGGCAGTGGGTGGATTGATGTCTAGTCTCCTTTATGGCTCTAATCTGATAGTGGTAGTGGGGTGGTAGATGTCTAGTCTCCTTTATGGCTCTAATCTGATAGTGGTAGTGTGGTGGTAGATGTCTAGTCTCCTTTATGGCTCTAATCTGATGGTGGTAGATGTCTAGTCTCCTTTATGGCTCTAATCTGATAGTGGTAGTGGGGTTTTAGATGTCTAGTCTCCTTTATGGCTCTCATCTGATAGTAGTAGTGGGGTGGTAGATGTCTAGTCTCCCGTATGGCTCTAATCTGGTAGTGGTAGTGGGGTGGTAGATGTCTAGTCTCCTTTATGGCTCTAATCTGATGGTGGTAGATGTCTAGTCTCCTTTATGGCTCTAATCTGATAGTGGTAGTGGGGTTTTAGATGTCTAGTCTCCTTTATGGCTCTAATCTGATAGTGGTAGTGGGGTGGTAGATGTAAAGTCTCCTTTATGGCTCTAATGTGATAGTGGTAGTGGGGTGGTAGATGTCTAGTCTCCCTTATGGCTCTAATCTGATAGTGGTAGTAGGCTGATAGATGTCTAGTTTACTTTATGGCTCTAATCTGATAGTGGTAGTGGGGTTGTAGATGTCTAGTCTCCTTTATGGATCTAATCTGATAGTGGTAGTGGGGTTTTTGATGTCTATTATCCTTTATGGCTCTAATCTGATAGTGGTAGTGTGGTGATCGATGTCTAGTCTCCTTTATGGCTCTAATCTGATAGTGGCAGTGAGTTGATATATATCTAGTCTCCTTTATGGCTCTAATCTGATAATGTTAGTGGGGTGGTAGATGTCTAGTCTCCTTTATGGCTCTAATCTGATAATGTTAGTGGGGTGGTAGATGTCTAGTCTCCTTTATGGCTCTAATCTGATAATGTTAGTGGGGTGGTAGATGTCTAGTCTCCTTTATGGCTCTAATCTGATAGTGGTAGTGGGGTTTTAGATGTCTATTCTCCTTTATGGCTCTAATCTGATAGTGGTAGTGGGGTGATAGATGTCTAGTCTCCTTTATGGCTCTAATCTGATAGTGGCAGTGGGTTGATAGATATCTAGTCTCCTTTATGGCTCTAATCTGATAGTGGTATTGGGGTGGTAGATGTCTAGTCTCATTTATGGCTAATCTGATAGTGGTAGTGGGGTGGTAGATGTCTAGTCTTCCTTATGGCTCTAATCTGATAGTGGTAGATGTCTAGTCTCCTTTATGGCTCTAACCTGATAGTGGTAGGGGGGTTGTAGATATCTAGTCTCCTTTATGGCTCTAATCTGATAGTGGTAGTGGGGTTTTAGATGTCTATTCTCCTTTATGGCTCTAATCTGATAGTGGCAGTGGGTTGATAGATGTCTAGTCTCCTTTATGGCTCTAATCTGATAGTGGTAGTGGTGTGATAGATGTCTAGTCTCCTTTATGGCTCTAATCTGATAGTGGCAGTGGGTTGATAGATATCTAGTCTCCTTTATGGCTCAAATCTGATAGTGGTAGTGGGGTAGTAGATGTCTAGTCTCCTTTATGGCTCTAATCTGATAGTGGTAGATGTCTAGTCTCCTTTATGGCTCTAATCTGATAGTGGTAGTGGGGTGGTAGATGTCTAGTCTCCTTTATGGCTCTAATCTGATAGTGGCAGTGGGTTGATAGATATCTAGTCTCCTTTATGGCTCTAATCTGATAGTGGTAGTGGGGTGGTAGATGTCTAGTCTCCTTTATGGCTCTAATCTGATAATGTTAGTGGGGTGGTAGATGTCTAGTCTCCTTTATGGCTCTAATCTGATAGTGGTAGTGGGGTTTTAGATGTCTATTCTCCTTTATGGCTCTAATCTGATAGTGGTAGTGGGGTGATAGATGTCTAGTCTCCTTTATGGCTCTAATCTGATAGTGGCAGTGGGTTGATAGATATCTAGTCTCCTTTATGGCTCTAATCTGATAGTGGTATTGGGGTGGTAGATGTCTAGTCTCATTTATGGCTAATCTGATAGTGGTAGTGGGGTGGTAGATGTCTAGTCTTCCTTATGGCTCTAATCTGATAGTGGTAGATGTCTAGTCTCCTTTATGGCTCTAACCTGATAGTGGTAGGGGGGTTGTAGATATCTGGTCTCCTTTATGGCTCTAATCTGATAGTGGTAGTGGGGTTTTAGATGTCTATTCTCCTTTATGGCTCTAATCTGATAGTGGCAGTGGGTTGATAGATGTCTAGTCTCCTTTATGGCTCTAATCTGATAGTGGTAGTGGTGTGATAGATGTCTAGTCTCCTTTATGGCTCTAATCTGATAGTGGCAGTGGGTTGATAGATATCTAGTCTCCTTTATGGCTCAAATCTGATAGTGGTAGTGGGGTAGTAGATGTCTAGTCTCCTTTATGGCTCTAATCTGATAGTGGTAGATGTCTAGTCTCCTTTATGGCTCTAATCTGATAGTGGAAGTGGGGTGATATATGTCTAGTCTCCTTTATGGCTCTAATCTGATAGTGGTAGTGGGGTGGTAGATGTCTAGTCTCCTTTATGGCTCTAATCTGATAGTGGTAGATGTCTAGTCTCCTTTATGGCTCTAATCTGATAGTGGTAGAGGGGTTTTAGATGTCTATTCTCCTTTATGGCTCTAATCTGGTAGTGGGGTGATAGATGTCTAGTCTACTTTATGGCTCTAATCTGATAGTGGTAGTGGGGTGGTAGATGTCTAGTCTCCTTTATGGCTCTAATCTGATTTTGGTAGATGTCTAGTGTCCTTTATGGCTCTAATCTGATAGTGGTAGTGGGGTGGTAGATGTCTAGTCTCCTTTATGGCTCTAATCTGATAGTGGTAGATGTCTAGTCTCCTTTATGGCTCTAATCTGATAGTGGTATTGGGGTGGTAGATGTCTAGTCTCCCTTATGGCTCTAAACTGATAGTGGTAGGGGGGTTGTAGATGTCTAGTCTCCTTTATGGCTCTAATCTGATAGTGGCAGTGAGTTGATATATATCTAGTCTCCTTTATGGCTCTAATCTGATAGTGGTAGTGGGGATGTAGTTGTCTAGTCTCCTTTATGGCTCTAATCTGATAGTGGTAGATGTCTAGTCTCCTTTATGTCTCTAATCTGATAGTGGTATTGGGGTGGTAGATGTCTAGTCTCATTTATGGCTAATCTGATAGTGGTAGTGGGGTGGTAGATGTCTAGTCTTCCTTATGGCTCTAATCTGATAGTGGTAGGGGGGTTGTAGATGTCTAGTCTCCTTTATGGCTCTAATCTGATAGTGGCAGTGGGTTGATAGATGTCTAGTCTCCTTTATGGCTCTAATCTGATAGTGGCAGTGGGTTGATAGATATCTAGTCTCCTTTATGGCTCTAATCTGATAGTAGTAGTGGGGTGGTAGATGTCTAGTCTCCCGTATGGCTCTAATCTGGTAGTGGTAGTGGGGTGGTAGATGTCTAGTCTCCTTTATGGCTCTAATCTGATGGTGGTAGATGTCTAGTCTCCTTTATGGCTCTAATCTGATAGTGGTATTGGGGTGGTAGATGTCTAGTCTCCCTTATGGCTCTAATCTGATAGTGGTAGTGGGGTGATCGATGTCTAGTCTCCTTTATGGCTCTAATCTGATAGTGGTAGTGTGGTGATCGATGTCTATTATCCTTTATGGCTCTAATCTGATAGTGGTAGTGTGGTGATCGATGTCTAGTCTCCTTTATGGCTCTAATCTGATAGTGGCAGTGAGTTGATATATATCTAGTCTCCTTTATGGCTCTAATCTGATAGTGGTAGATGTCTAGTCTCCTTTATGGCTCTAATCTGATAGTGGTAGTGGGGTTTTAGATGTCTATTCTCCTTTATGGCTCTAATCTGATAGTGGTAGTGGGGTGATAGATGTCTAGTCTCCTTTATGGCTCTAATCTGGTAGTGGGGTGGTAGATGTCTAGTCTCCTTTATGGCTCTAATCTGATAGTGGTAGATGTCTAGTCTCCTTTATGGCTCTAATCTGATAGTGGTATTGGGGCGGTAGATGTCTAGTCTCATTTCTGGCTAATCTGATAGTGGTAGTGGGGTGGTAGATGTCTAGTCTCCTTTATGGCTCTAATCTGATAGTGGTAGATGTCTAGTCTCCTTTATGGCTCTAATCTGATAGTGGTAGTGGGGTGGTAGATGTCTAGTCTCCTTTATGGCTCTAATCTGATAGTGGTAGATGTCTAGTCTCATTTATGGCTCTAATCTGATAGTGGTAGTGGGGTGGTAGATGTCTAGTCTCCCTTATGGCTCTAAACTGATATTGGTAGGGGGGTTGTAGATGTCTAGTCTCCTTTATGGCTCTAATCTGATAGTGGCAGTGAGTTGATATATATCTAGTCTCCTTTATGGCTCTAATCCAGGGGTGTCAAACATACGGCCCGCGGGCCGGAACCGGCCCCCAAGGAGGTTCGATCAGGCCCGCAGGACAATTTGAAAGTGGAAAAAATGCATAAAAGACATGGAATTAATATTTTTAATTCGCTGCAATTCATGGATTATCCGCTAAGGGGCGCACTCTTTCCATCAGAGTAGAAGACAAGCCGCATCACTGAGACAGACTGAAAACAGCAGACGGTATCAATGCGCCATCTGCTGCTTGTTACGACGTTGTCAAGAGATAAGATTAACGAATTGCTGGCGGGTCTGAGGAAACAGCAGTCAACTTTCATCCAGAGCCGAGAAGTCAGTGAAGCAGCGGTAAAAGCCAGCTACCTAATTGCTAGCGAAATAGCATTAGCATCGAAGCCGTATTCCGACGGTGACTTTGTTAAACGATGCATGATGAAGGCGGCTGAACTTGTATGTCCCGAGAAGCGACAAGCTTTTGCCAATATTAGCCTGACGAGGAATACTATAGCAGAGAGGATTTCGGAACTATCGGCAGATTTAGACAGTCAATTGAAACAGAGAGTCAAGTCATTTATTGCATTTTCCGTGGCAATTGACGAGAGCACTGACATCACAGACGTGGCCCAACTGGCCATATTTATTCGAGGAGTTGATGAGACATTGACTGTTACTGAAGAGTTTCTTGAGTTGGTGCCAATGATGGACACCACAACAGCCGAGGACATTTTCGGCTCTGTCGTTGCTGCATTGGACAGAGTTGGAGTGGACTGGTCCCGCGCTGTCAGCCTGGCTACAGACGGCGCGCCATCCATGGTCGGAAAGAAAGCAGGTGTCGCGACAAAGTTCAAAGACAAAGTACAAGCCCTTAATGGAGGAGATCGTTTCTGGACATTTCACTGTATTTTGCACCAGGAGGCATTGTGTTGCAAGTCGCTGAAAATGGACCACGTCATGGAGGTGGTTGTTCGCACTCTAAATTTCATCCGGTCCAGAGGTCTGAACCATCGTCAGTTTGACAAACTTCTCAGCGACAGCAACATTACCCACAGCCTGCCATACCACACTGAAGTGAGATGGTTAAGCCGAGGCGCTGTGCTGAGGCATTTCTTTGATCTACGAGAGGAAATCGGACAGTTCATGGAGAAAAAAGGAAAACCGGTGTTGGAATTACAATCTCAGGAATGGCTACGGGACCTTGCATTCTTGGTTGATATTACTGAACACTTGAACAATCTGAACAAAATGTTGCAAGGCCGCAAAAAAGTTGTCACACAGTTTTCTGACAACATACATGCATTTAAGTTGAAGCTGACTTAGTGGGAGATGCAACTGGCAAATGGCAACCCTGCTCATTTCCCCTGTCTGAGAGATGTGTGTGTGACCAGACCTGATGCGGACATGAAACGGTACAAAGACAAAATTGCAGGACTACTGCGGGAGTTTGAGAAACGTTTTCAGGTATTTGGTGAACTTAAGACAGAATTTTCAGTTTTTCGCTCACCTTTCACAGTTAAAGCTTCTGATCTGCCGGTCGAAATTCAGCTAGAGATAATTGATTTGCAGTGTGATGCAGATTTGAAGGGCAAATTTGCCTCTGTAGGTCTGGACAGATTTTATCAGTATCTACTACCAGGGTACCCCAAATTAACAGCCCTGGCTGCTAAAATTTTGTGCATGTTTGGGACAACCTACCTTTGTGAACAAATTTTCTCAGTGATGAATATCAATAAAACAAAAATGCGTTCAAGGCTCACAAACAAGCACTTAAATGACATTCTGAAAGTGACAGCTAGTCAGGACATGACACCTGGTGTTGATGCACTTGTACAGGCCAAAAGATGCCAAGTTTCAGGAACAAATACAAGTCCAGACTAGACTAACACCTTTAAAATGCTGCCTTAGATACTGTTTGCATTGAAAGAATACAGCTCTGTGAAGATGAATCCTTACTGTGGTGATTTAAAAAATGTGCACTTTAATGTTAGTCAGCAGCTTCAAAACAAAAGTTGTGTGATGGAATTCTACTGTTCATACAACTCCATAAATTTTCAGTCTGTATTGTATGTGTATGTATGTTTCATGTATGAAGTTTACAGATTTACAGGACAGGCGAACACTTTCTTCATTAGACATTTAAAATCACTCTCCTTAGTTTGTAAGGTGTACGCAGGGATTACATTTAGATTTTATATGCGTATGTGTAAGTGGTTTAAAAATTCCTTTCTTTAAAAGTCTCATTTAATCTTAAAGTGCATTACTATATTTTTCAGTACCAATTAAAGTTTTGTGCCTTTGTACAATCAGTGGGATCAGTTGCAATGCATATTTGTGAATGATAAAAGTAAATTGCACATTTGTCTAAGGAAATATGAGGTGTTTCATGAAATGTTTTGTAAAAGGATAGTTCATTAAATTTCAATATTTTCCTAATGTTCTTGTGCTTCTTTACACCAAAACAAAGGAAAGACATGATATTTTGGTTATTTATAGCAGAGTATGGTATAATTTTAATGGTCCGGCCCACTTGACATCTCCCTAGGCCGTATGTGGCCCACGATGCGAAATGAGTTTGACACCCCTGCTCTAATCTGATAGTGGCAGTGGGTTGATAGATATCTAGTCTCCTTTATGGCTCTAATCTGATCGTGGTAGATGTCTAGTCTCCTTTATGGCTCTAATCTGATAGTGGTAGTGGGGTGGTAGATGTCTAGTCTCCTTTATGGCTTTAATCTAATAGTGGTAGATGTCTAGTCTCCTTTATGGCTCTAATCTGATAGTGGTATTGGGGTGGTAGATGTCTAGTCTCATTTATGGCTAATCTGATAGTGGTAGTGGGGTGGTAGATGTCTAGTCTTCCTTATGGCTCTAATCTGATAGTGGTAGGGGGTTGTAGATGTCTAGTCTCCTTTATGGCTCTAATCTGATAGTGGTAGTGGGGTGGTAGATGTCTAGTCTCCTTTATGGCTCTAATCTGATAGTGGTAGTGGGGTTTTAGATGTCTATTCTCCTTTATGGCTCTAATCTGATAGTGGTAGTGGGGTGATAGATGTCTAGTCTCCTTTATGGCTGTGATCTGATAGTGGCAGTGGGTTGATAGATATCTAGTCTCCTTTATGGCTCTAATCTGATAGTGGTAGATGTCTAGTCTCCTTTATGGCTCTAATCTGATAGTGGTAGTGGGGTGGTAGATGTCTAGTCTCCTTTATGGCTCTAATCTGATAGTGGTAGATGTCTAGTCTCCTTTATGGCTCTAATCTGATAGTGGTATTGGGGTGGTAGATGTCTAGTCTCCTTTATGGCTCTAATCTGATTGTGGTAGATGTCTAGTCTCCTTTATGGCTCTAATCTGATAGTGGTATTGGGGTGGTAGATGTCTAGTCTCATTTATGTCTAATCTGGTAGTGGGGTGGTAGATGTCTAGTCTTCCTTATGGCTCTAATCTGATAGTGGTAGGGGGGTTGTAGATGTCTAGCCTCCTTTATGGCTCTAATCTGATAGTGGTAGTGGGGTTTTAGATGTCTACTCTCCTTTATGGCTCTAATCTGATAGTGGTAGTGGGGTGATAGATGTCTAGTCTCCTTTATGGCTATAATCTGATAGTGGCAGTGGGTTGATAGATGTCTACTCTCCTTTATGGCTCTAATCTGATAGTGGTAGTGGGGTGGTAGTTGTCTAGTCTCCTTTATGGCTCTAATCTGATAGTGGTAGTGGGGTGGTAGATGTCTAGTCTCCTTTATGGCTCTAATCTGATAGTGGTAGTGGGGTTTTAGATGTCTATTCTCCTTTATGGCTCTAATCTGATATTGGTAGTGGGGTGATAGATGTCTAGTCTCCTTTATGGCTCTAATCTGATAGTGGCAGTGGGGTGGTAGATGTCTAGTCTCCTTTATGGCTCTAATCTGATTGTGGTAGTGGGGTGGTAGTTGTCTACTCTCCTTTATGGCTCTAATCTGATAGTGGTATTGGGGTGGTAGATGTCTAGTCTCATTTATGGCTAATCTGATAGTGGTAGATGTCTAGTCTCCTTTATGGCTCTAATCTGATAGTGGTAGTGGGGTGGTAGATGTCTAGTCTCCTTTATGGCTCTAATCTGATAGTGGTAGTGGGGTGGTAGATGTCTAGTCTCCTTTATGGCTCTAATCTGATAGTGGTAGTGGAGTTTTAGATGTCTATTCTCCTTTATGGCTCTAATCTGATAATGGTAGTGGGTTGATAGATATCTAGTCTCCTTTATGGCTCTAATCTGATAGTGGTAGTGGGGTGGTAGATGTCTAGTCTCCTTTATGGCTCTAATCTGATAGTGGTAGATTTCTAGTCTCCTTTATGGCTCTAATCTGATAGTGGCAGTGGGTTGATAGATATCTAGTCTCCTTTATGGCTCTAATCTGATAGTGGTAGATGTCTAGTCTCCTTTATGGCTCTAATCTGATAGTGGTAGATGTCTAGTCTCCTTTATGGCTCTAATCTGATAGTGGTATTGGGGTGGTAGATGGCTAGTATCATTTATGGCTAATCTGATAGTGGTAGTGGGTTTTTTGATGTCTATTCTCCTTTATGGCTCTAATCTGATAGTGGTAGTGGGGTGGTAGATGTCTAGTCTCCTTTATGGCTCTAATCTGATAGTGGTAGATGTCTAGTCTCCTTTATGGCTCTAATCTGATAGTGGTATTGGGGTGGTAGATGTCTAGTCTCATTTATGGCTAATCTGATAGTGGTAGATGTCTAGTCTCCTTTATGGCTCTATTCTGGTAGTGGTAGTGGGGTGGTAGATGTCTAGTCTCCTTTATGGCTCTAATCTGATAGTGGTAGTGGGGTGGTAGATGTCTAGTCTCCTTTATGGCTCTAATCTGATAGTGGTAGATGTCTAGTCTCCTTTATGGCTCTAATCTGATAGTGGTATTGGGGTGGTAGATGTCTAGTCTCCTTTATGGCTCTAATCTGATTGTGGTAGATGTCTAGTCTCCTTTATGGCTCTAATCTGATAGTGGTATTGGGGTGGTAGATGTCTAGTCTCATTTATGTCTAATCTGGTAGTGGGGTGGTAGATGTCTAGTCTTCCTTATGGCTCTAATCTGATAGTGGTAGGGGGGTTGTAGATGTCTAGCCTCCTTTATGGCTCTAATCTGATAGTGGTAGTGGGGTTTTAGATGTCTACTCTCCTTTATGGCTCTAATCTGATAGTGGTAGTGGGGTGATAGATGTCTAGTCTCCTTTATGGCTATAATCTGATAGTGGCAGTGGGTTGATAGATGTCTACTCTCCTTTATGGCTCTAATCTGATAGTGGTAGTGGGGTGGTAGTTGTCTAGTCTCCTTTATGGCTCTAATCTGATAGTGGTAGTGGGGTGGTAGATGTCTAGTCTCCTTTATGGCTCTAATCTGATAGTGGTAGTGGGGTTTTAGATGTCTATTCTCCTTTATGGCTCTAATCTGATATTGGTAGTGGGGTGATAGATGTCTAGTCTCCTTTATGGCTCTAATCTGATAGTGGCAGTGGGGTGGTAGATGTCTAGTCTCCTTTATGGCTCTAATCTGATTGTGGTAGTGGGGTGGTAGTTGTCTACTCTCCTTTATGGCTCTAATCTGATAGTGGTATTGGGGTGGTAGATGTCTAGTCTCATTTATGGCTAATCTGATAGTGGTAGATGTCTAGTCTCCTTTATGGCTCTAATCTGATAGTGGTAGTGGGGTGGTAGATGTCTAGTCTCCTTTATGGCTCTAATCTGATAGTGGTAGTGGGGTGGTAGATGTCTAGTCTCCTTTATGGCTCTAATCTGATAGTGGTAGTGGAGTTTTAGATGTCTATTCTCCTTTATGGCTCTAATCTGATAATGGTAGTGGGTTGATAGATATCTAGTCTCCTTTATGGCTCTAATCTGATAGTGGTAGTGGGGTGGTAGATGTCTAGTCTCCTTTATGGCTCTAATCTGATAGTGGTAGATTTCTAGTCTCCTTTATGGCTCTAATCTGATAGTGGCAGTGGGTTGATAGATATCTAGTCTCCTTTATGGCTCTAATCTGATAGTGGTAGATGTCTAGTCTCCTTTATGGCTCTAATCTGATAGTGGTAGATGTCTAGTCTCCTTTATGGCTCTAATCTGATAGTGGTATTGGGGTGGTAGATGGCTAGTATCATTTATGGCTAATCTGATAGTGGTAGTGGGTTTTTTGATGTCTATTCTCCTTTATGGCTCTAATCTGATAGTGGTAGTGGGGTGGTAGATGTCTAGTCTCCTTTATGGCTCTAATCTGATAGTGGTAGATGTCTAGTCTCCTTTATGGCTCTAATCTGATAGTGGTATTGGGGTGGTAGATGTCTAGTCTCATTTATGGCTAATCTGATAGTGGTAGATGTCTAGTCTCCTTTATGGCTCTATTCTGGTAGTGGTAGTGGGGTGGTAGATGTCTAGTCTCCTTTATGGCTCTAATCTGATAGTGGTAGTGGGGTGGTAGATGTCTAGTCTCCTTTATGGCTCTAATCTGATAGTGGTAGATGTCTAGTCTCCTTTATGGCTCTAATCTGATAGTGGTATTGGGGTGGTAGATGTCTAGTCTCCTTTATGGCTCTAATCTGATTGTGGTAGATGTCTAGTCTCCTTTATGGCTCTAATCTGATAGTGGTATTGGGGTGGTAGATGTCTAGTCTCATTTATGTCTAATCTGGTAGTGGGGTGGTAGATGTCTAGTCTTCCTTATGGCTCTAATCTGATAGTGGTAGGGGGGTTGTAGATGTCTAGCCTCCTTTATGGCTCTAATCTGATAGTGGTAGTGGGGTTTTAGATGTCTACTCTCCTTTATGGCTCTAATCTGATAGTGGTAGTGGGGTGATAGATGTCTAGTCTCCTTTATGGCTATAATCTGATAGTGGCAGTGGGTTGATAGATGTCTACTCTCCTTTATGGCTCTAATCTGATAGTGGTAGTGGGGTGGTAGTTGTCTAGTCTCCTTTATGGCTCTAATCTGATAGTGGTAGTGGGGTGGTAGATGTCTAGTCTCCTTTATGGCTCTAATCTGATAGTGGTAGTGGGGTTTTAGATGTCTATTCTCCTTTATGGCTCTAATCTGATATTGGTAGTGGGGTGATAGATGTCTAGTCTCCTTTATGGCTCTAATCTGATAGTGGCAGTGGGGTGGTAGATGTCTAGTCTCCTTTATGGCTCTAATCTGATTGTGGTAGTGGGGTGGTAGTTGTCTACTCTCCTTTATGGCTCTAATCTGATAGTGGTATTGGGGTGGTAGATGTCTAGTCTCATTTATGGCTAATCTGATAGTGGTAGATGTCTAGTCTCCTTTATGGCTCTAATCTGATAGTGGTAGTGGGGTGGTAGATGTCTAGTCTCCTTTATGGCTCTAATCTGATAGTGGTAGTGGGGTGGTAGATGTCTAGTCTCCTTTATGGCTCTAATCTGATAGTGGTAGTGGAGTTTTAGATGTCTATTCTCCTTTATGGCTCTAATCTGATAATGGTAGTGGGTTGATAGATATCTAGTCTCCTTTATGGCTCTAATCTGATAGTGGTAGTGGGGTGGTAGATGTCTAGTCTCCTTTATGGCTCTAATCTGATAGTGGTAGATTTCTAGTCTCCTTTATGGCTCTAATCTGATAGTGGCAGTGGGTTGATAGATATCTAGTCTCCTTTATGGCTCTAATCTGATAGTGGTAGATGTCTAGTCTCCTTTATGGCTCTAATCTGATAGTGGTAGATGTCTAGTCTCCTTTATGGCTCTAATCTGATAGTGGTATTGGGGTGGTAGATGGCTAGTATCATTTATGGCTAATCTGATAGTGGTAGTGGGTTTTTTGATGTCTATTCTCCTTTATGGCTCTAATCTGATAGTGGTAGTGGGGTGGTAGATGTCTAGTCTCCTTTATGGCTCTAATCTGATAGTGGTAGATGTCTAGTCTCCTTTATGGCTCTAATCTGATAGTGGTATTGGGGTGGTAGATGTCTAGTCTCATTTATGGCTAATCTGATAGTGGTAGATGTCTAGTCTCCTTTATGGCTCTATTCTGGTAGTGGTAGTGGGGTGGTAGATGTCTAGTCTCCTTTATGGCTCTAATCTGATAGTGGTAGTGGGGTGGTAGATGTCTAGTCTCCTTTATGGCTCTAATCTGATAGTTGTAGTGGGGTGGTAGATGTCTAGTCTCCTTTATGGCTCTAATCTGATAGTGGTAGATTTCTAGTCTCCTTTATGGCTCTAATCTGATAGTGGTAGTGGGGTGATAGATGTCTAGTCTCCTTTATGGCTCTAATCTGATAGTGGTAGTGGGGTGATAGATGTCTAGTCTCCTTTATGGCTCTAATCTGATAGTGGTAGTGGGGTTTTAGATTTCTAGTCTCCTTTATGACTCTAATCTGATAGTGGTAGATGTCTACTCTCCTTTATGGCTCTAATCTGATAGTGGTATTGGGGTGGTAGATGTCTAGTCTCATTTATGGCTAATCCGATAGTGGTAGTGGGGTTTTAGATGTCTATTCTCCTTTATGGCTCTAATCTGATAGTGGTAGTGGGGTGATAGATGTCTAGTCTCCTTTATGGCTCTAATCTGATAGTGGTAGTGGGGTGGTAGATGTCTAGTCTCCTTTATGGCTCTAATCTGATAGTGGTAGATTTCTAGTCTCCTTTATGGCTCTAATCTGATAGTGGCAGTGGGTTGATAGATATCTAGTCTCCTTTATGGCTCTAATCTGATAGTGGTAGATGTCTAGTCTCCTTTATGGCTCTAATCTGATAGTGGTAGATGTCTAGTCTCCTTTATGGCTCTAATCTGATAGTGGTATTGGGGTGGTAGATGGCTAGTATCATTTATGGCTAATCTGATAGTGGTAGTGGGTTTTTTGATGTCTATTCTCCTTTATGGCTCTAATCTGATAGTGGTAGTGGGGTGGTAGATGTCTAGTCTCCTTTATGGCTCTAATCTGATAGTGGTAGATGTCTAGTCTCCTTTATGGCTCTAATCTGATAGTGGTATTGGGGTGGTAGATGTCTAGTCTCATTTATGGCTAATCTGATAGTGGTAGATGTCTAGTCTCCTTTATGGCTCTATTCTGGTAGTGGTAGTGGGGTGGTAGATGTCTAGTCTCCTTTATGGCTCTAATCTGATAGTGGTAGTGGGGTGGTAGATGTCTAGTCTCCTTTATGGCTCTAATCTGATAGTGGTAGATGTCTAGTCTCCTTTATGGCTCTAATCTGATAGTGGTATTGGGGTGGTAGATGTCTAGTCTCCTTTATGGCTCTAATCTGATTGTGGTAGATGTCTAGTCTCCTTTATGGCTCTAATCTGATAGTGGTATTGGGGTGGTAGATGTCTAGTCTCATTTATGTCTAATCTGGTAGTGGGGTGGTAGATGTCTAGTCTTCCTTATGGCTCTAATCTGATAGTGGTAGGGGGGTTGTAGATGTCTAGCCTCCTTTATGGCTCTAATCTGATAGTGGTAGTGGGGTTTTAGATGTCTACTCTCCTTTATGGCTCTAATCTGATAGTGGTAGTGGGGTGATAGATGTCTAGTCTCCTTTATGGCTATAATCTGATAGTGGCAGTGGGTTGATAGATGTCTACTCTCCTTTATGGCTCTAATCTGATAGTGGTAGTGGGGTGGTAGTTGTCTAGTCTCCTTTATGGCTCTAATCTGATAGTGGTAGTGGGGTGGTAGATGTCTAGTCTCCTTTATGGCTCTAATCTGATAGTGGTAGTGGGGTTTTAGATGTCTATTCTCCTTTATGGCTCTAATCTGATATTGGTAGTGGGGTGATAGATGTCTAGTCTCCTTTATGGCTCTAATCTGATAGTGGCAGTGGGGTGGTAGATGTCTAGTCTCCTTTATGGCTCTAATCTGATTGTGGTAGTGGGGTGGTAGTTGTCTACTCTCCTTTATGGCTCTAATCTGATAGTGGTATTGGGGTGGTAGATGTCTAGTCTCATTTATGGCTAATCTGATAGTGGTAGATGTCTAGTCTCCTTTATGGCTCTAATCTGATAGTGGTAGTGGGGTGGTAGATGTCTAGTCTCCTTTATGGCTCTAATCTGATAGTGGTAGTGGGGTGGTAGATGTCTAGTCTCCTTTATGGCTCTAATCTGATAGTGGTAGTGGAGTTTTAGATGTCTATTCTCCTTTATGGCTCTAATCTGATAATGGTAGTGGGTTGATAGATATCTAGTCTCCTTTATGGCTCTAATCTGATAGTGGTAGTGGGGTGGTAGATGTCTAGTCTCCTTTATGGCTCTAATCTGATAGTGGTAGATTTCTAGTCTCCTTTATGGCTCTAATCTGATAGTGGCAGTGGGTTGATAGATATCTAGTCTCCTTTATGGCTCTAATCTGATAGTGGTAGATGTCTAGTCTCCTTTATGGCTCTAATCTGATAGTGGTAGATGTCTAGTCTCCTTTATGGCTCTAATCTGATAGTGGTATTGGGGTGGTAGATGGCTAGTATCATTTATGGCTAATCTGATAGTGGTAGTGGGTTTTTTGATGTCTATTCTCCTTTATGGCTCTAATCTGATAGTGGTAGTGGGGTGGTAGATGTCTAGTCTCCTTTATGGCTCTAATCTGATAGTGGTAGATGTCTAGTCTCCTTTATGGCTCTAATCTGATAGTGGTATTGGGGTGGTAGATGTCTAGTCTCATTTATGGCTAATCTGATAGTGGTAGATGTCTAGTCTCCTTTATGGCTCTATTCTGGTAGTGGTAGTGGGGTGGTAGATGTCTAGTCTCCTTTATGGCTCTAATCTGATAGTGGTAGTGGGGTGGTAGATGTCTAGTCTCCTTTATGGCTCTAATCTGATAGTTGTAGTGGGGTGGTAGATGTCTAGTCTCCTTTATGGCTCTAATCTGATAGTGGTAGATTTCTAGTCTCCTTTATGGCTCTAATCTGATAGTGGTAGTGGGGTGATAGATGTCTAGTCTCCTTTATGGCTCTAATCTGATAGTGGTAGTGGGGTGATAGATGTCTAGTCTCCTTTATGGCTCTAATCTGATAGTGGTAGTGGGGTTTTAGATTTCTAGTCTCCTTTATGACTCTAATCTGATAGTGGTAGATGTCTACTCTCCTTTATGGCTCTAATCTGATAGTGGTATTGGGGTGGTAGATGTCTAGTCTCATTTATGGCTAATCCGATAGTGGTAGTGGGGTTTTAGATGTCTATTCTCCTTTATGGCTCTAATCTGATAGTGGTAGTGGGGTGATAGATGTCTAGTCTCCTTTATGGCTCTAATCTGATAGTGGTAGTGGGGTGGTAGATGTCTAGTCTCCTTTATGGCTCTAATCTGATAGTGGTAGTGGGGTTTTAGATGTCTATTATCCTTTATGGCTCTAATCTGATAGTGGTAGTGGGGTGATAGATGTCTAGTCTCCTTTGTGGCTCTAATCTGATAGTGGTAGTGGGGTTTTAGATGTCTATTCTCCTTTATGGCTCTAATCTGATAGTGGCAGTGAGTTGATATATATCTAGTCTCCTTTATGGCTCTAATCTGATAGTGTTAGTGGGGTGGTAGATGTCTAGTCTCCTTTATGGATCTAATCTGATAGTGGTAGTGGGGTGGTAGATGTCTAGTCTCCTTTATGGCTCTAATCTGATAGTGGTAGTGGGGTTTTAGATGTCTAGTCTCCTTTATGGCTCTAATCTGATAGTGGCAGTGGGTTGATAGATATCTAGTCTCCTTTATGGCTCTAATCTGATAGTGGTAGTGGGGTGGTCGATGTCTAGTCTCATTTATGGCTCTAATCTGATAGTGGTAGATGTCTAGTCTCATTTATGGCTAATCTGATAGTGGTAGTGGGGTGGTAGATGTCTAGTCTCCCTTATGGCTCTAATCTGATAGTGGTAGGGCTGTTGTAGATGTCTAGTCTCCTTTATGGCTCTAATCTGATAGTGGTAGTGGGGTGGTAGATGTCTAGTCTCCCTTATGGCTCTAATCTGATAGTGGTAGGGCTGTTGTAGATGTCTAGTCTCCTTTATGGCTCTAATCTGATAGTGGTAGTGGGGTTTTAGATTTCTAGTCTCCTTTATGGCTCTAATCTGATAGTGGCAGTGGGTTGATAGATGTCTAGTCTCCTTTATGGCTCTAATCTGATAGTGGTAGTGGGGTGGTAGATGTCTAGTCTCCTTTATGACTCTAATCTGATAGCGGTAGTGGGGTTTTAGATGTCTATTCTCCTTTATGGCTCTAATCTGATAGTGGTAGTGGGGTGGTAGATGTCTAGTCTCCCTTATGGCTCTAATCTGATAGTGGTAGGGGGGTTGTAGATGTCTAGTCTCCTTTATGGCTCTAATCTGATAGTGGCAGTGGGTTGATAGATATCTAGTCTCCTTTATGGCTCTAATCTGATAGTGGTAGTGGGGTGGTAGATGTCTAGTCTCCTTTATGGCTCTAATCTGATAGTGGTAGATGTCTAGTCTCCTTTATGGCTCTAATCTGATAGTGGTATTGGGGTGGTAGATGTCTAGTCTCATTTATGGCTAATCTGATAGTGGTATTGGGGTGGTAGATGTCTAGTCTCATTAATGGCTAATCTGATAGTGGTAGTGGGGTGATAGATTTCTAGTCTCCTTTATGGCTCTAATCTGATAGTGGCAGTGGGTTGATAGATGTCTAGTCTCCTTTATGGCTCTAATCTGATAGTGGTAGAGGGGTGGTAGATGTCTATTCTCCTTTATGGCTCTAATCTGATAGTGGTAGTGGGGTGGTCGATGTCTAGTCTCCCGTATGGCTCTAATCTGGTAGTGGTAGTGGGGTTGTAGATGTCTAGTCTCCCTTATGGCTCTAATCTGATAGTGGTAGTAGGGTGATAGATGTCTAGTCTACTTTATGGCTCTAATCTGATAGTGGTAGTGGGGTGGTAGATGTCTAGCCTCCCTTATGGATCTTATCTGATAGTGGTAGATGTCTAGTCTCCTTTATGGCTCTAATCTGATAGTGGTAGTGGGGTGGTAGATGTCTAGTCTCCTTTATGGCTCTAATCTGATAGTGGTATTGGGGTGGTAGATGTCTAGTCTCATTTATGGCTCTAATCTGATAGTGGTAGTGGGTTGGTAGATGTCTAGTCTCCCTTATGGCTCTAATCTGATAGTGGTAGTGGGGTTTTAGATGTCTATTCTCCTATATGGCTCTAATCTGATAGTGGTAGTGTGGTGATAGATGTCTAGTCTCCTTTTTGGCCAACTGAAAATTATTCATGATTATTATTTGACCATGCTTGTCACTTATGAACATTTTTGAACATCTTGGCATAGTTCTGTTATAATCTCCACCCGGCACAGCCAGAAGAGGACTGGCCACCCCTCATAGCCTGGTTCCTCTCTAGGTTTCTTCCTAGGTTTTCGCCTTTCTAGGGAGTTTTTCCTAGCCGCTGTGCTTCTACACCTGCATTACTAGCTGTTTGGGGTTTTAGGCTGGGTTTCTGTACAGCACTTCGAGATATTAGCTGATGTACGAAGGGCTATATAAAATAAAATATAAAAAATTGATTGATAGACATCTACCACCCCACTACCACTATCAGATTAGAGCCATAAAGTAGACTAGACATCTATCAGCCTACTACCACTATCAGATTAGAGCCATAAGGGAGACTAGACATCTACCACCCCACTACCACTACCAGATTAGAGCCATACGGGAGACTAGACATCTATCACCCCACTACTACTATCAGATGAGAGCCATAAATGAGACTAGACATCGACCACCCCACTACCAATATCAGATTAGAGCCATGAAGGAGACTAGACATCTACCACCCCACTACCACTATCAGATTAGAGCCATAAATGAGACTAGACATCTATCAACCCACTGCCACTATCAGATTCGAGCCATAAAGGAGACTAGACATCTATCACCCCACTACCACTATCAGATTAGAGCCATAAAGGAGAATAGACATCTAAAACCCCACTACCACTATCAGATTAGAGCCACAAAGGAGACTAGACATCTACAACCCCCCTACCACTATCAGATTAGAGCCATAAGGAAGACTAGACATCTACCACTATCAGATTAGAGCCATAAAGGAGACTAGACATCTACCACCCCACTACCACTATCAGATTAGAGCCATAAAGGAGAATAGACATCTAAAACCCCACTACCGCTATCAGATTAGAGTCATAAAGGAGACTAGACATCTACCACCCCACTACCACTATCAGATTAGAGCCATAAAGGAGACTAGACAACTACCACCCCACTACCACTATCAGATTAGAGCCATAAAGGAGACTAGACATCTACCACTATCAGATTAGAGCCATAAAGGAGACTAGACATCTACCACCCCACTGCCACTATCAGATTAGAGCCATAAAGGAGACTAGACATCTATCACCCCACTACCACTATCAGATTAGAGCAATAAAGGAGAATAGACATCTAAAACCCCACTACCACTATCAGATTAGAGCCATAAAGGAGAATACACATCTACCACCCCACTACCACTATCAGATTAGAGCCATAAAGGAGACTAGACATCTACCACTATCAGATTAGAGCCATAAAGGAGACTAGACATCTACCACCCACTACCACTATCAGATTAGAGCCATAAAGGAGACTAGACATCTACCACTATCAGATTAGAGCCATAAAGGAGACTAGACATCTACCACCCCACTACCACTATCAGATTAGAGCCATAAATGAGACTAGACATCTACCACCCCAATACCACTATCAGATTAGAGCCATAAAGGAGACTAGACATCTACCACTATCAGATTAGAGCCATAAAGGAGACTAGACATCTACCACCCACTACCACTATCAGATTAGAGCCATAAAGGAGACTAGACATCTACCACTATCAGATTAGAGCCATAAAGGAGACTAGACATCTATCAGCCTACTACCACTATCAGATTAGAGCCATAAGGGAGACTAGACATCTACCACCCCACTACCACTATCAGATTAGAGCCATAAAGGAGACTAGACATCTAAAACCCCACTACCACTATCAGATTAGAGCCATAAAGGAGAATAGATATCTAAAACCCCACTATCAGATTAGAGCCATAAAGGAGACTAGACATCTATCACCCCACTACCACTATCAGATTAGAGCCATAAAGGAGAATAGACATCTAAAACCCCACTACCACTATCAGATTAGAGCCATAAAGGAGACTAGACATCTACAAACCCTCTACCACTATCAGATTAGAGCCATAAAGGAGACTAGACATCTACCACTATCAGATTAGAGCCATAAAGGAGACTAGACATCTACCACCCCACTACCACTATCAGATTAGAGCCATAAAGTAGACTAGACATCTATCACCCTACTACCACTATCAGATTAGAGCCATAAGGGAGACTAGACATCTACCACCCCACTACCACTACCAGATTAGAGACATACGGGAGACTAGACATCTACCACCCCACTATCAGATTAGAGCCATAAAGGAGAATAGACATCTAAAACCCCACTACCACTATCAGATTAGAGCCATAAAGGAGACTACACATCTACCACCCCACTACCACTATCAGATTAGAGCCATAAAGGAGACTAGACATCTACCACCCCTCTACCACTATCAGATTAGAGCCATAAATGAGACTAGACATCTACCACCCCACTACCACTATCAGATTAGAGCCATAAAGGAGACTAGACATCTACCACTATCAGATTAGAGCCATAAGGGAGACTAGACATCTACCACCCCACTACCACTACCAGATTAGAGACATACGGGAGACTAGACATCTACCACCCCACTACTACTATCAGATGAGAGACATACGGGAGACTAGACATCTACCACCCCACTACTACTATCAGATTAGAGCCATAAAGGAGACTAGACATCTACCACCCCACTACCACTATCAGATTAGAGCCATAAAGGAGACTAGACATCTACCACCCCTCTACCACTATCAGATTAGAGCCATAGAGGAGACTAGACATCTACCACCCCTCTACCACTATCAGATTAGAGCCATAAAGGAGAATAGACATCTAAAACCCACTACCACTATCAGATTAGAGCCATAGAGGAGACTAGACATCTACCACCCCTCTACCACTATCAGATTAGAGCCATAAAGGAGAATAGACATCTAAAACCCACTACCACTATCAGATTAGAGCCATAAAGGAGAATAGACATCTAAAACCCCACTACCACTATCAGATTAGAGCCATAAAGGAGACTAGACATCTACAACCCCCCTACCACTATCAGATTAGAGCCATAAGGAAGACTAGACATCTACCACCCCACTACCACTATCAGATTAGCCATAAATGAGACTAGACATCTACCACCCCAATACCACTATCAGATTAGAGCCATAAAGGAGACTAGACATCTACCACTATCAGATTAGAGCCATAAAGGAGACTAGACATCTACCACCCCACTACCATTATCAGATTAGAGCCATAAAGGAGACTAGACATCTATCAGCCTACTACCACTATCAGATTAGAGCCATAAGGGAGACTAGACATCTACCACCCCACTATCAGATTAGAGCCATAAAGGAGACTAGACATCTACCACCCCACTACCACTATCAGATTAGAGCCATAAAGGAGACTAGACATCTATCACCCCACTACCACTATCAGATAAGAGCCATAAAGGAGAATAGACATCTAAAACCCCACTACCACTATCAGATTAGAGCCATAAAGGAGACTAGACATCTACAACCCCCCTACCACTATCAGATTAGAGCCATAAAGGAGACTAGACATCTCTTACCCCACTACCACTACCAGAGTAGAGCCATACGGGAGACTAGACATCGACCACCCCACTACCACTATCAGATTAGAGCCATAAAGGAGACTAGACATCTACCACCCCACTACCACTATCAGATTAGAGCCATAAATGAGACTAGACATCTACCACCCCATTACCACTATCAGATTAGAGCCATAAAGGAGACTAGACATCTACCACTATCAGATTAGAGCCATAAAGGAGACTAGACATCTACCACCCACTACCACTATCAGATTAGAGCCATAAAGGAGACTAGACATCTACCACTATCAGATTAGAGCCATAAAGGAGAATAGACATCTACCACCCCACTATCAGATTAGAGCCATAAGGGAGACTAGACATCTACCACCCCACTACCACTACCAGATTAGAGCCATACGGGAGACTAGACATCTACCACCCCACTACCACTATCAGATTAGAGCCATAGAGGAGACTAGACATCTATCACCCCACTACCACTATCAGATTAGAGCCATAAAGGAGAATAGACATCTAAAACCCCACTACCACCATCAGATTAGAGCCATAAAGGAGACTAGACATCTATCACCCCACTACCACTATCAGATTAGAGCCATAAAGGAGAATAGACATCTAAAACCCCACTACCACTATCAGATTAGAGCCATAAAGGAGACTAGACATCTTCAACCCCCCTACCACTATCAGATTAGAGCCATAAAGGAGACTAGACATCTACCACTATCAGATTAGAGCCATAAAGGAGACTACACATCTATCACCCCACTACCACTATCAGATTAGAGCCATAAAGGAGAATAGACATCTAAAACCCCACTACCACTATCAGATTAGAGCCATAAAGGAGACTAGACATCTACAACCCCCCTACCACTATCAGATTAGAGCCACAAGGAAGACTAGACATCTACCACCCCACTACCACTATCAGATTAGAGCCATAAAGGAGACTAGACATCTACCACCCCACTACCACTATCAGATTAGCCATAAATGAGACTAGACGTCTACAACCCCCCTACCACTATCAGATTAGAGCCATAAAGGAGACTAGACATCTATCACCCCACTACCACTATCAGATTAGAGCCATAAAGGAGAATAGACATCTAAAACCCCACTACCACTATCAGGTTAGAGCCATAAAGGAGACTACACATCTACCACCCCACTACCACTATCAGATTAGAGCCATAAAGGAGACTAGACATCTACCACCCCACTACCACTATCAGATTAGAGCCATAAAGGAGAATAGACATCTAAAACCCCACTACCACTATCAGATTAGAGCCATAAAGGAGACTAGACATCTACAACCCCCCCTACCACTATCAGATTAGAGCCATAAGGAAGACTAGACATCTACCACCCCACTACCACTATCAGATTAGCCATAAAGGAGACTAGACATCTACCACCCCACTACCACTATCAGATTAGAGCCAAAAA